>NC_000067.6:82166662-82201662 GCF_000001635.26 Mus musculus | reverse complement strand
GTGCCGGTACTTCTCTAGCTTTATAGATTTTACCGCAGAGTTTTCATTTCAAAGTGGATGGTTTCCCTTGTCTGTGGGGACATCTCCAATACCACTCAGAATCATTATGTTTTGATTTTGAATGGAACAAAGAGAAGAAGAATTTATAGGCGGGATGGGGTGCGGGGGTGGGTAGGGACCAATGAGTGAGGGTGGTGGAAAGAAGAAAGGAAGATGTCAGAGCTCATGATGAGCCTTGAAAGGGGAATTCAGGCTAGTGAATAAGAAAAATTATGTCCATTCATAGAGCCGCTGTTCCCACGAGTAGGATCGTGGCTTGGGTATTTACATAAATGACTTATACTATTCGTTTCGACAAATTTTTCAGATGGCAAAATGGAAGTGTAGAAGGTACTCAACCCCTTAAGATGTGTGTCCACTCCCCTCAAAACAGAAAAAAAAAAAGCCTGGAGATCCACAAAAAGTTGTCCACCTAGCAGAGCACCCCCTGTCTTACCCCACCCTCCCCCGCCCGCCCCGCTGTAATACTCCTCAAGCTAACTGGAGAAGCAGGTACAGACCAAGAGATGTGTGTCAAGACTCTGGATCCTTTTGAGACAGATGAGAAGAGGCGCCGAGGAAGGGTTGGATGGGTTACTGGCGCTCCCACCAGAGAGGTTTTGAAAATGAGTTACAGTTGGTCAGGAGGGAGAGAGAATTGGTCTCAGGGCAACTGGCTGGCAGCAGGTACTGGGTTTTTCATGGGCTGGGAGTTCCAAGCACACTGAAGACTTTCTGGGCTTCTGTGTTAGTAAAAGAGGAAGCCCTTGAGATAACAGGGGAAGGTTCATCTGGCAGCACTGCTGGGAATGCGCCTGCCCGCCCTGCAGTTTGTGGGATGCGGAAAAGGTATCCCCTTACGTCTTCCAGTTTGCTTCAGTGCATGTTCTCAGAGAGTAAACATATAACACAAGAGCCGTTCAGCTTGTGGTATTTGTTATTTTTGACATTCCTTCCACTTTCTATGAATATTAAAAACGCTTTTGATCTGTCTTAAGCATTTCTTAGTGTTATTGGTTCCTCATTAGGACAGTGTCTTCTAAAGGTCTAATTCATGTGACTTCTTTAATATGAGTAGCTTTCTACTTTCTCTCTCTCTCTCTCTCTCTCTCTCTCTCTCTCTCTCTCTCCCTCGTCTTCTTTTTTCTTTTTCCCTTTTTCTTTTTCTTTTGCCACAGTTCAGTGTGGAGTTATAGTACTATTGAAAGAGAGAGAGAGAAAGAGAGAGAGAGAGAGAGAGAGAGAGAGAGAGAGAGAGAGAGAGAAACGGTTTCCTTGTAGTATATTTATAACTTCCTCTAGATTTAGAGCTTCATGATAGTGGAATAGGAAACTAAATATAACCCATGTTGTTTGTTTTTCCTCAGAGGCCTTTTGGGCCTCAAAAAGAAGGGAGGAGAATGTGAGCTTTGTGGAAAAGGCTTTAGTGTGAATGAGCAGCTGTATGCACCTCAGAGAGACAGTTTGTTGCTAAAAATAGAGGCTCTCTAAGAATAGCAACTCAAAGCATTTAATACCCAGATTCTGCCTGGGCAGAAATAAATTCCAGAGGAGTGTGTGATTAAGGAACGGGACTGCAGAAATCATCAGAGCTGTGGCCTCACAGCTAGGTTTGCATAATGCCACACCAGCCTCAAACAAATGTGCTTGCTACCAGTGCACCAGCCTTTTCTGGTCTCACCACAAAAATTAGGGTTCAGAGTAACAATGAAACCAAAAAGAAAAACAAAACAAAACAAAATACCAACAGTGCACAAAAGGGTATTTTTAGCAAGCTGAGCCAAATTGTTATTGAAATAAAGGAAACCGGGACAGCAAAGTAAGAAAGGCTCAAACAACAAGAAGATGAAGCCTTATGTTGGTGTGTGGTAATAGCTGGCTAAAGCATCCAGGTGGTTCACAACAACTTACCCCCGGCCCGGGGTGGGGGAAGTAGCTCAGTTGCTAAAGTCCTTGATTTGTAGGCATAAGACCTGCGTTTGAAATTTAGAACTCACATTTAGAAATCAGGCAGGGCATGATGTGGAGTCCCCTTGTTGAAGCAGGTAGATCCACTAGGCTCACAGACTAGCCAGTCTAGTCTACTTTATAAGTTCCAGGCGAATGAGGGGCCTGACTGAAAGAAAGCAAGATGAACAGTGCTGACAAATGACGTCCAAGGTTTTTTTTTTTTTTCCTGTCTTACACACACAGACACACCCAGACCCAGACCCAGACACACACACACACACACGTACACACAGATTGGCACACATAACAAAGAAAACTAATGTCTATTTCTGTCTTTTATAAAAGATTAGCTTAAGTTTATTTTTCGTGTATGAGTGCTTGCCTACATGTATATGCACTATTTGTGTTCCTGTGCCCTTAAGGCCAGAAGAGGGCATTGGATACAGATAGTTGTAAGTTGTAGTATCAGTGCTGGGTTCTGAACTCCTGTCCCTTGCAAGAGCAAACAGCTCTTCTAACTCTTCAGCTCCCATTTCTGCATTTTCTCATTTGTTAAATGAAGGTTCCTGGGCTATAATGCCCCATTTCTCTCATTTCTCATCTGTTCAGTTAAGATCTCCAGGGCTGGTATGTACCAATGGTAGAATGACTGCCTACCTTGATGGTTAGCTTTTAGTTGTCAGCTTCACAAGACATTGAATCACCTAGAGAGAGAGAGAGAGTCTTATTGAAAGAGTGTGTTCACTGGGTTGGCCCCTGAGCATGTTTGTGGGGGATTGTCTTCATTGCATCAATCGATGTGGGGGACCTACCCTAAATGTAGGTAGAATGCTCTGGTTGCAGTTCAGATGAAAGGACATGAAGAAGGAAAGCTACCATTTGCTCAGCTGGCCTTCCCACTTGTTGATGAATTCATCTACTCTGTTGCTGCTGCCGCTGATAATGGTGATTCCGATTATGATGATAATTCTTTTACTGACATTAGAATTAACTTCTTTGAACTTCAAACATGGACTGTAGATCAATAGCTCTTCAAGAACATTTCAGGCTCATGGCACCAGATTGAGACTATGAAGACACATAGTCTTGTAGACTGAGCATACAGGGTTCTGGGGCTCTGTGGTATGAGAAAGAAATTGCCAATCTTAGCAAGTCAGTCAGTCTAATAGTTCTCTTTTAGTATCAATTCATTGTATCAGTTCCTTGTATTCATTGTATTCCTGTGAAGAATCTTGACTAATATACCTAGCAAAGGAAAGGCTCTGGGTTCTTGTCTACTCTCCCTGCCCTCCCCCACCCCCACATGCACAGGCACACACGTATGCACATGAACTGAAAGCAAAACAATCTAGAGATCTGCTTTCTGTGATGGGTTCAGATATCTATGGTTTTATTTGATTATTTAACTGACACTTAGAACTAAATTGTGTTCACCCTCCCAAAATGTGTTTAGACCCTAGATCTACCCATGGAATGTTTGCAGAAAGTTGTCTGGGAAACCAGTAGGTTCCCCTGGTGGTGTGAGGGTTGGGTTTTCATGCTGGGATTAGTGGCCTTACGAGTATACAAAGAGATACCAGAATGTCTCTGTTTATTAAGACTTCTTTTTGGTCTCTCTTTACTCCTCTGTCTTTCCCACCTTCTTAAATTTCTCTCCTTCTCCCTATTCTTTTTCCATGAGAGTGCAGAGTGAGAAGGCAGGTACTCCAACATCTTTACATCTTATTCCTGGCCTCCAAAACATTGGGAGAATGAATGTACATGTTTTGTTTAAAGTCCTCACTGTGCTGTGTTTTGTTAACAGTAGAGTAGAAAGACCAACATAATCTCCATTGCCACTACTCTGTTGAAAACAAAAACAACACAGTAATGGCTTAGTAACTGGAGTCCAGACAAGTGAGCTTGTTTATTTTTCTCCATGTTTGTTTCCCTCTTTAAAAGAAAAAGGGGTTATTTTCTATTTAATTAGGTGTATGTGTGGGGAGTGTGCATGTGAGCGCAAGTGCCATCCAAGGCCAGAGGTATTAGACCCCTAGAAGGGTAGTTATAGGAGGTTGAGAGCTTCCTGATGTGGGTGCTGGGAACTGAACTCAGGTCTTCTGTAAGAACAGTACTTGCTCTCAGCCACTGAGCTATTTCTGAAGCCCCTGTCTTTTCTCTCTTTTATTAGAGATTACGGTCCTTTCAAGAGGTTAACAGGTAATGACATCACCCAATTCATTCTCTAATCCTAATTGGCCTGAAACAACGGTTAAGGCATTTACCCAATGCATATATTAAATTTTAATTAAAAGGCAAGATCAGAAATAAATAAAGGATGTTTGGGGCTGCTTATATTTAAACCACTCGTGGCACATCTTGGTTTTAAAATAGCAAATTGTTCAGATGGAGAATGATCTAGGTCCATAAGTACAGACAGATACCTAAAGGAGGTATGACTTCCCAAATGGAAAGTTTATCAAGTATTAAGTGTATACTTTCCTTATCATGATAATAAATGTGATATATATTCTTCCCAATTCATTTACACATGTTACCTAATTTTCGTTTTCATTTCTGGGTCAAATTCTCGTGGCTCTCACGTATCAGAGCACACATAAAAGCACACTGTCACTGATGGAGAAAATCAGAGAAATTCAGGAAAAAGGATAATGGATTACTTTGTGCTGGATGTTGTCCCAAAGGATTTTGATTATTTTTGTTGTTTGTTTGTTTGCTTGCAAGACAGGGTTTCTCTGTGTAGTATTGGCTTTCCTGGAACTCAATCTGTAGACCAGGCTGGTCTTGAAGTCAGAGATCTGCCTGTCTGTGCCTCCCAAGTGCTGGGATTCAAGGTGTGCACCACTGGTGCATGGCTTTCCTCGAGATTTTTAAACCATAGCATAATGTATGTGTGAACATGAACATATGCATGTGTGTGTGGAGACTAGAGGTTGACCATGTGTGTCTGCACCATTATTCTCAATTATATCTTTTGAGATGGAGTCTCTCCCTGGACCCAGAGCACATGAATTGGCTAAACTGCTGCTCAGTGAGTTATGGCTGCTACCTGTTTTCACCCCCAGTGCTAGGATGTCAGGTAAGCATGGGACCATAGCCAGCTTTTTATGTGAGTCCTGGGAATCCAAACTCAGGTCTTCTTGCTCATGCCCCAAGCATGTTTCCCTACTGAGCTATGTCCACAGTCTCTAAGCCAACCATTTCTAAACACTGTTGATGTACACTTTTATGATGATGAAGGATCCAAAATGGAAGATAAAAATTCATTCTCAGAAACAGATGGTTGTGACACATGTCTTTAATCCCAACATGTAGGAGGCAGAAACAGAAGATCTCTGGGTTCGAGTCCAGCTTGGTCTACAGAGTGAGTTCCAGGACAGCCAAGACTACACAGAGAAACCCTGTCTTGAATAAAACAAAACAAAACAAAACAAAACAAAACAAAACAAAACAATATTCAGACATACAGGTGGAAACAAAGGAATATTTATCACACTGGATGTTGTTGGGCTCTTCTTCATTAAAAGCAGAATGAAAGAAAATAAAACCATGTGGGCTACCTCCAATCCCTTGCAGGCAGACTCATCCAGTAGCTGGATTGATTTTTGTCTGTTGATTCCCCAGAGCATTTTAATGCTAGGCAGATCATATTAAGTTACAGTTCATGAAATTGCTGCTTTTTGTGGGTCACAAGTGGTCAAATGTTAGCAATTTCTTATGGTCATATTTATAGATCTACATTGCCTGAGGTGATTGAAAAAAATGATCAATAATGATTCAGGCACTAAAGCTTTCTCCACACGTACTTCCATTCCCTTTATTACTATGAGTCATGGATGCTCACAATTAGGAAAGTGATTCTCTCCCTTATCAAACTCTGGCCATCTGGTCTGAGGCCTTGTCTTAGTAGGGTCTTGACCTTGGCCTGTGACGACTAGAATAAAAAGCTCACATGATCTCTAACAGCTCAAGGCTGCCTCCCTAGGATGGTGCTAGTCTCCCAGAAAGTGTCTGCCTGGAACAATGAAGGCCACCAAAAGAATATGTGATCCTCACATCTAACCAATGCCTGAAGGTAGACCTCGGGCCTCCCAGCCTCCATGGGAGGCTAGAGCGCTAATTAAAGGGAACCAGTTAGGAAGTCTAGATTGATTGTACACCTGCCTTCCTGCTTCGGAGCAATTTTTCACTTTCGTTTCTTGATTGAGCACTCCTTAGTCTTGTATCAAAATGTGAGTTACCTCTCTACACATCTAGGTTGAATTCAGTCAGTTACTAATGAAAATGTGTCTGAAGCAAAGGGGTAGCATCTATCTTGGTTAATCTTCAGTATGCATACTTACTGGTCCTCCTCAGATGTACTGAAACATCCAAATGAGGGACGGGCAGTGCAGAACCAGTTCTTACGGTTATTAAGGGATCATGGAGCAGATCAACTGGGTCATATGCTGCACATTATTTCCGTCACAGATGCTCACAGTTTCTTCTTCCACAAGAAGATGACTGCAGGTGACACTGAGGTGAAAGTGACCTTTGAATTGTCTCAGATTTATTGAAGGAGTCAATCATTTTCTAATTTAAGTTATGAATTATTTCCCAAACACCTGCCTAGTACACACAGTGTCACAAAGCCACAGCCATGGAATCGCTTGTGTTTTCTACAAAGCCATAAAGATAAAGCAATGCAGATTTAAAGCTGTGAGCATGACCTGCAAAGGAACATGCTTTAAAAAGGGATTCAACAAGTGTTCCACTGTCGCTAAAGGTTGGGGCATAGCTATGACACAGGGCACCCGTCTTTATTACTATGGTTCATTGATATTCACAATTATTAAAAGAAGAAGAAAGGAGAAAAGGTGAAGAAAGCCAGGAAAGAAGGAAAGGAGAAGAAAGCTGTTTATGACTGAACCCTCTAGGAAAATGCTTTCTGTTATATACAACCAAAGATTTAAAGCTATTTGCATGAAAACTCTTCTCAACCCTTTCTCACATCCCTCCCTCCTCCTGCACCATTGAGCAGGCTGATACACAAGGCAGAACTGCTGTGCTTGGCCACACAGCCACCATGACTCTGCCACTAAGTGTGAAGCATCTCGGAAGGCACTGACTGAAGGCAGTGTTATTGGCAAGTTCAAGCATTTATGGTTAAAGGAAGTCGGGTAGGAACACACAGATGCATACAGGCACACATACACAGACCGAAACGTATTTCCATTGTGCAGCCTGTATTGTCAAGGATTCTGATAGAGAGGTATTGCCTAGATTGGCAGACCTAAATTGGATAATGTAGAGACATGGAAACAGATTTTAGGGCAGGACAGTGGGAAGGACAGAGGGCTCCGTATTCCTATTGCCCAAGTGTACAGAGGCACTTAGGTTTTTTGACCAGCGCTTCTGCTTCTCAACCTTTGACAGTCAAATGATTATTTCATGGGGGTCACCTAAGACCACCAGAAAGCATGGATATTTATATTATGATTCATAACAATAGCAAATTTATGTTGTGAAGTAGCAATGAAATTATTTTAGGGATGTGGGCCACCACAACATGAGGAACTGTATTAAAGGGTCACAGCGTTACAAAGGTTGAGAACTACTGATACAACATTTCTTTAAAATGTTAGAGAAGCTTACAAATTTCTTCTCTGAATTATGTGTTAAAATGCTTATAATCCAATCCGCAGTACTGCTGAGAAAATTAATTATATTGAGAAGCCATTATCAAGATATTTAAAGATCTAAGTTTGCCACGGTGCATATTATTATTGCACTAAATACCAACATGCATAAGCATGTCCCTCATTTTGAGGTAGCCATGCATGCTTGCGAGATTTCAGACATCTTCATGGTTGTGAGGAGGCACAGCAATTTCTGAGGCTTCCGTTGCCAGTAGTCCCAATCCTGCGGGCTTGTTGCCTGCTTTCATAACTGAATGTAAATATCACCCAGAGGTGAGTAGGTCAGATAAAGGTTAGTGACAATAAAGAAACGCATTTTCTTTTCTGTACAATTTCACAGGCCCTGAGTTCTCTAGAGGGATTTCTTGCTAAGAAAGTCTAGTCATACTTTCTTGACTTCTCCTCGGGCTCTGTCTGCTGACATTGGAAAGATACTTAGCTCGGCCCTTAGCCTTCAGTCTCTTCTTTCTGTGAAGCCTGCCTACACAAGGCACCATTCCTGTCTACTGTCCATCTTGTGACAGCAGTATGTGCCAACAGGTATACCTAGAGGAATATGATGGGACCAGTTGCTACGTGGAAAGTCCACCTTCTCTCAAGGGCATTTATTGTCCTTCAAAGCGGTACTGAGCCATGTGTTCCAAGTGACTGCCATATTGGTCTGCTTGTGTGGCTTGCTTCTTGGGATGATCTGCTGGGGCATTCCTAAGAGCTTAAAGCTGCTGCTGGAATACTGACGCTTAGTTTATACAACACCTGGATTGGAGTAAGGGGTGGCTATACGAGTCTGTGAAAGTATCTCTGGAAGAGATCTACCTTTGTGTCTATGGGCTGAGTACCCTCCTGTTGTGAGTGAGAGTCAGTATTATTGACAGGACTGAAAAAATAGACAAAGTACAAATGTCTACGTGTTTGATTTGAGATTTCCATCTTTTGCCCTTGGACATTGGCTCTACTATTTCTTGGGCTACAGGATCCTCACAGACTTATAGTATCCTCTTGTTTCTCACCAGTGTGGGGGGACTTCCAGTTTGAACCAGACTGATATTAGGAGCTTTCCTGCTCTCCAAATAGTAAGTAAGTCGTGGTACTTCTCAACCTCTGTCATGATCTGAGCCAGTGTTTCATGGGAAATATCCTTTGGTCTATCTATATGTGTCCAGTATCTTTGGAGAACCCTGACTTACAGGTGCATAGGCTGTAAAGGCAGACAGCTAGACTGTAAAATCAGTGCTGCTACACTCACCTGGGCTTTGAGAAAAAAAAAGATGTTTTTGTTGTTTCAGTTTTGTTTTTCATTGACAAAACAAGTAGATGTGATCCCATCTAATATGAAACTCTAGTGACATAATTTTTGCAAAGGTCTTTAAAAAATATTGGGAACCTAGAGCAGGCTTAACAATCGCTACAGGTTTTGAATGAAGTATGGGGGGAAAAGGTGTACTGTTGATTGAGCAAAAATTCTAATAACTTCTACTTATGTCTGTAGATCCATATGGGTAAGTACTCTAAGTATCTGACAGGTAATACCAATTTATGCAGGATATAAACTACTAAAGAGTCAAACCTGCAAATGGGCAAAGGAGAAACTATATTTGATTTATCATATGTATACACTGATATGCCCCAACAGGGTATTGAAACCACAAGCCACCAAGAAATACTGTAGAAAGTGACTTTATTTCATTTTTTAGCTCTAAAATGGTTAAATAGTAGCGATTTCCTATAATTTAACTTAATACTTGTATCATAGCTGTTAAATAGCCTTCGCCATCTATTCCACTCCCTGTTTATTCCCCATCCCCAAGGATTCCCTAGACCTCTCCAATCAATAAGACCCCAGGGATCTTGCTGTGGGGCCTAAGCTGTTTAGTTCCTTATTAAGGGGGAAGGTTGCTAAAAGAAACTATTGATTATTTGTTGACATGTATTAATGCTGAGACTATGCCTGGTTCTCTTACAGTTTGCATCCTGTGTTCTTGACTTGTCTCCTTTTACAAAAGTAGAATTCATAGCCTACTTTGAGACATCGAGCCATTCAGGAGATTTCTTAAGCCACTATGCTTGTGTCTCTAAAATTCTAAGCCTCTCAGCTTTGAGATGTGGGAATTACTGTCTAGTTCTCTTAGGAGGAACAGGGAATGAGGATTGATTCAGCAGAGGCCCTAAGAGGATTATCAGCAGGCACCTGGCTCCAAATGCCTACCAGCTGTGCACAGCTTCCTTGAGCTCTGAAGTCCCAGTGCCCCAGCCAGGGAGAACAGACTGCAAAGGGAATCAGTCCCATCATAGTGTTACTTCCTGGCACTGTGGTAGGTCATCTCATACACGTGGATGACCTGACAACCAACTTAATGCGGGGAAACAGAACACAAAGAGGAATTATCTTGGTTTGTAAGAATTTCTAGGATTTGGCTTTGTTCCATGCTCTCTTCTCCGGCAGGTCCCTTCTGCAGCTCTCCACTTCTTTCTTCTTAGTAGGACTCTTAACCCCCTCCTGACGTCACTTCTCCTTCCACTGTTCACCGATGAGATAGACAACCCAGCCCCAATGTCAATCACTTTAAAGCCACATAAGACACAGCCTACAACCTGAGGGTGGCTAGCCCACCTCACAGGCTTCTTTCATCAAGAGGCACAGATCAAAACTTCCTTCTTTGAAAGGTCACAAGAGTAGGAGGAAGAGGCTTGATAAAAATAGAGACGAATCAAGGTCTTGCTAAAAAACAAATGATTCTGGGAAATACTGCTTATCATTCATAGGCCAAGATTTATTTGCTGGGAGTGTTCTAGGCAGTGGAGAAACTGTCCCTGGACTCAAAGAAACAGTCCAAAGCTAGAATTTCCTCTTCAGTCACGAAACGTGATAGGAACTCTCTTTTTCTCTATGTAGCCATGGCTGGCTTGGAACTTGTTATGTAGACCAGGCCAGTCTTGAACTCACAGCGATTGATCATGTTTATATATATCATAAGACAGAGTCTAATTATGTAAACTTGGCTAGGCTGGAAGCTTCTGTATAGACCAGGCTGACCCTGAACTCACAGATATCTTCTTGCCTCTGATCCCCTAGTACTGGGATTAAAGGTATGCACCACTGTGGTGGTTTGAATGAAAATGGCCCCTGTAGATTCATAGGGAGTGGCATTATTGGGGGTGTGGCCTTGTTGGAGTAGGTGTGTCCTTGTTGGAGAACATATATCAACAGGAGTAGACTTTGAGGTTTCAGATGCTTAAGCCAGACCCAATATCATCCTCTTTTCCTGTTGCCTGCCGATCCAGATGTAGAACTCTTAGCTCCTTCTCCAGCACCATGTCTGCTCACCTGCTGCCATGCTCCCCATCATGACAATAGCAGGGTAAACCTTTAAACCTGACAGCCCCAATTAAAATGTTTTCCTTCATAAGAGTTGCCATAGTCAAGGCATCTCTTCATAGCAATAAAACCCAAACTAAGACATCCAGGGCTAACAGGAAGCATGATTTTTTTTTTTTCAGTAATACTGTCTGCCATTGTGGAGGGATAAGGTCATGTATTCAAATACAAATATTCATGAAATGAGAACCAGTTATATTTGTCCCATTGGAAAATTCCCTTCTTCAGATAAAGAATCATAACCCTTACTGTTTCCCCAATCAGGTATTGTATGGGACCATGATTCCCCGAAGAATGACACCCTGGACTCAAATAGTATGTAATTGCAAAGAGTGTTTTATTCTGCAGAAGTCCTACATGCTGGGGTCTCCCCATTACCAAGATAGAGAAACAATCAAGTAAGCTTGCAGGCCTGATTTAAAGCACATTAGGGAATTCAAGGATAGGTGAGCTCTATGTTAACCTGTTAGCTCCGTCTCTATGGACATTCCATTACCGGGGTATGGGGGCTGGAAACTTGCTGGGGAGGTCTGGAAGCTGCTGCTGACCCATTGTCCTTGCCTTAGGCAAGGTGTCGGCTTCTGAGGCCTGGATTTCCCTGCAATTGCCCAGTTCTTGGAAATAGAGATTTAGGCCTAGTCTCCTTAACTGTCAATTTGAAGCCTGTCATGGAATCAGCCCTGCCTTCTCAGTATAAATCGGTGTGAAAGAGTAGTCATAAAAGCAAAGTGGACTACAGGAGCCAAGGAAACATGTCTCCATTTCTCTCTTGTTACTCAAGATCCAGTGAGTCTTCCCATATCTCCATGGATACCAATGAGTAACACCAGTAATAGCACCCAACATTTGTCACTGGGCCAGAAAGGCGGTACATGTGCAAGGCAGGCCACCTACTTGGAGAAGTCTGCTTGATTTATCATCCAGAACACGCAGATAGGGAAAGGGCCAGTCTGAACTCAGCAGCAAGCAAATGCTCAGAGAAGCAAGGGCAGGTGTCCCTGGGGGCACAGACAGTAAAACCAAAGGCAGCTCTTTGCAACCTCGTGAACAGTGTATAATTTGCTTCTTGCTTTCTCTTTTGGGCTCAGGCCAGCATCCTTTGGGGGAGTTTGCTGAAGGCAGAAGAAAAACCTTGGCTTACTTTTTGTTAGCATAGTAATTTTATTAACGTAACTGGTTTTGAGTTTTATAGTCCCTTAAGGCAAGTGGGGTACTTCTGGTTTTGCACCCATTTTCATGAAGTTGATTTTTATGAGTAAAACCCTGTGGCATATAAATAGGCTGCTCCTTTCTTCGTGAAAGCAGGATATAGCTGGGGTTCCCCTACTACAGAGATCCCGTACATTTGAAATCTTCTAAAGTCTTTGGGTTTAAAGATATTTTGGGTTTGAAACTCTAATGTAAAGTTAGCATTTGGCAGAGTAGGATAGTTTAAAAGAACTATGCATATTAATATAGTAATTCCTAATTAACAAAACGACTTTCAAATAAGCCACTGTGCTAGCTGTCTAAGGAGCAATATCTTTAATTGCCCTAAGATAAACTCCACAGAGCACCCACAGCTGGGTAACAGATAGCAATAAAATCTGTCAATAAAGCAAATATTGCTCCACCCCTTTAACTCTGCTTGCTTGTCAGAAAGCTGTGAGCCGAGTTGTAATGGAGAGTCATTTAAAAGATACTGAGACACGCTGGGACACATCTCTGCTTATGCGAGATGTGGGGGAATAGCCTTTTAATCCTTCAAAGCTAATCATAAAGAAACGGAAAATATTTAGGTAAAAGTTGCCTCCTTTGAAGAGTTACGTGTCTACAAGAAGCCGGCTAGGATTATCGGCCTTCGGATCAAACATTTCTTGTGCCTGATTTTTAATGTGAACACTGTGTACCCAGCTAACTGTGATTACCATCTAATTAGGCCAGACTTTGCTGGAAGTTAGTAAACACTTTCATCATAGATGTATTCTTGGTCTCCTCTGTCATGTTTATTCTTACACAGTTTTTTAATAGTAAATTAATCGAACTCTTAAATTACCTGTTAGGTGGTTTCTAAATCTTACTCTGGTGTGAGTGTATGGAAATTACTACAGTAATTTGTAATTACTACAGTAGTGTGATTAAGAGTGGGACCCCTAGCCTATGTCAGTTACCTTTCCTGAAGCCAGAAGGTAAAGACGAAGACAAGCAGGGTGTGAAGGATGGTAGGTGGGGATTTTGGCCTCTTAGTACCATGTATTTTCTTGTAGAGCCTCTCTGATAACAGCCCCTTGTCCTCATTATTGTGTCAATTCTGTGTGTTTTCCTGGGACTAGAGGTTGCAGTAGGATCCTCTTTCTGACTGTCAACTCTAAGTAGCCCTCTTTCAGGCTGACAAATGGACCAATTTGAGTCTATTATCAAATAGCCTACTTTAAGGATATTTGAGTACCCCCCCCCCCTCTCTCTGTCTATCTATCTATCTATCTATCTATCTATCTATCTATCTATCTATCTTCTGTTGTCATTATTACATTGACAGGTCATAGTTATCTGTTACCAGAGATCATCTTGAAGTGACATAAATAATGAGCTTCAACAAGGACAAAGTTGAGGAAAGGAGAAACTGAATTCTGAAGACATGATTTGTATCTAGGTACATGCCATTTCCAAAACCAGTGATAATTCAAGAAATCTCTGAAATGGGAGATTGTCTTTTACTCAAGACCCAGCTGGAGTTATTTCTATCATTTGAAGCCCAGGGTCATGGTGAATACAAAGAATTCCTTGCTTCTTTAGGCAACTTTCAAAGCAGATTTAGTTTCACTAGAAATCCGAAGTGTAGTACTTACAGATCACACCAAAGTAGGGGCCTTCTCATCTCGAGTAGAAGATACAGTTTGGCACCTAGATTTGCATGTCTGTATAACTTGTACATGTGTACAAATGCATTTGGAGAGCACTGGGTGACACTAGGTGTCTTTGTTGATTCCATTCCACCTTGTTTTTTTGAGATAAGGACTCTCACTGAACATGGAGATTAGAAACAGATTTGTCCAGACTAGCTGGTCAGTGAGCTCCAGGGATTTCCTTCTGTTCCCCCTCCACCGTGCTGAGATTATAGAAGTGCCACCATACCTGAATTTCTATGTGGACACTGCAAATCTGAACTTAGGACCATAAACTTGAGAAACAAATAGTTTACCAACTAAGCCATCGTTCTGGCATCCACCCACAGACAAATTTTGAACCCTATTTACACATGATTTCTGCCTCTTGTGAACACTGGGTATTTATACAGAATTCCTTCTAGGTAGAAGTAGTTCATTTAACTTGTGAGTCTAGATTGCTCTCTATATTGCTCACAAAGCAATAGAGAGAGTCTAAGCACACTGGAGGCAAAGTGGAAGACGTCTTCCTTTCTCACTTGGAAGTCACATATATACCTCAGTTGACCAAGTCACGTCTCAGTGGCTCCTCTGAGAATAAGTTACAATCATCAGGCTTTCTCCAGCTTTTTCTTATCAGCTCTCAGACTTTCTGGATTCACTAGATGACCTTCGACCTCTATGCTTGTTCAGAATTAACATTTAAGTTGTCTTGACTTTGAATCCTCAGCCTTCTGATTTCTTCTTTCCACACCTTAGCCCAAATTCTTATCCCTCCCACTACGCTGGATTTTCTTGGTTGACATTCTTGTGGTCCGATCCTCCTCTATTTGTAATGTTGCCTAGGACCCAACCAATGTTCTCTCGCACAACATTGAAAAAATATTCTTGTCTCCTCAGTTTAATAAGTCAATGACATTATTATAGAGTGGTAGTGGCACATTGTGTGTGTGTAGATAATTATATTAACTAGTCAGATATCTTATATACTATATTATACAATCATATAATGTTTGTTCCAAATAGATCTCTGAAACCCAAAATTGCAATGATTAAGTCCTATTTCATTTCCTCATTAAAAAAAATGAAGCAATGTATGAATTCTCTAATCAGTAATGCCCACATCTGAGCAGACAAAGGAAAACAGTATTACTGTGTTTGAGTCTCCAATGCCTATTCCTATACTTCTCTGTGGGTGCATCACAGGGGACTGGGAGACTGATTCAGCATCCATGGGTTAAGGTTATTAGCATCCTGATTGAAGAGCTCAGAGCAGGAGATGGGGTACATAGTTTATTATAAGGATGAATGCTGTATGTTGGTCCAATCCACAGAAGGAAAACTTTGGACCCATAGCTTGCTACAAAGCAACTCCCCACCTTTCCCTATCCCCTTTCTTTCATCACTTCTTGGGCATGAACACAGAGACATAGCACCCTCACTGCTGTACACACCCATTTATAATCACACAGAGAAACATTCTAGAATGAAATAGAAGTTGTGTTTGACAGCTGAGAGGTGAGTTAAGCCTGAGTGTTTCTGACATTACCCAGTTACCATGTCAATCCAACCCTATCAGGACTCCTAGATAGACCAGTCACATACATCCTCTTTTGTTTAAAACCCTTGGGTCAAGAAACCTAATGGAACCAAGATGCTGTGTTAATTTCTTTTTTCTTGTAGTGCTGGAGATCAAACCCAGGACCTCCAGGAAAATGTTTACCATTGATTTCATACATTGCATTTATTAGTGTTCTTTTGTGTAACCAGGCTTTGAGTAGAGGTGAATAATCAGAGTAAAAAAAAAGAGGAAAATAAAAGCATTTCTCAGATTAAAAAGTAGAAAGAGTAAGTGTCAGAGAAAGGTACTAAGAATACCAGAAATATACTTTTCTTACTTCAAAGCATGCTCGATCAGGGATAAGAACCTGTTCTCTGAAAACTACTTTGAAGCTTTCCAACAGACACTATACTGATGCAGAGATTTCTGTGTCTCTAGGATAACTAACATCCAGCCCAGTCTTAAGTCTACAAGCTGATAACAAGAGGTATTGTTCACATTTATAAGCCACTTTCTCCCTTCTTGATGGTAGCCACTACCTGACTCCATCAGAGCTATAGAATAATTCTCTGCAGTCACAGGTTGTCTTTGTTGTGTGAAGCAAACGTGGTCTGGGAAGATGAAATGGATAGCCAAGAGCCACGGAGTTTGCGATATCAAATGCACAAATGCACGGTTAACTGAGGAGCCCTGACTCTCAGGTCACTCCATCCACGGGGGGGGGGGGGTATTTCTCACAGTCTCCACCTTTTCCTGCCTTGGGGGTACTTCCTCTGAATCCAACAATCACATTTCCTCATTGGCATCACTTTGGGAAGGCAGCCTCAGGCCCTTCCTTATCAGCCTGTGGGTTTTAGATTTCTCTTACCATGAAAAGGGCTTTATTTCTTGGCTTCTGATTTGCTTCCTTGTCCACTCTCATTTCTCCCTTACATACTAGGCTTCCTGTTGGTTTTGAGTTATGGGCACCCATCCTTTACACCTGGAGTCAGTTCCTGCATTTGCTTCGAAGGGAACTCAAGGGAATGAATTCATTACAGTGGTGAATTTAATGAACCATCACGTCTTGAGTCACTCTCAAGAAATGAGATAACACACTAACATGGGCATCCTTAATCCCCAATGCCATGAGTTGAGAGTGAATAAGGTCTTTGTTTTTATTTTTTAAATGATATATTTTTATGTGTGGGCTTGCTTAGAGATATTTGTGTGTATATGCATGTGCCTGTATGTGCGTGTGCTGTGTTGAGGTGGTACAAGCATGTGAGTACAGGTGCCCGTGGAAGCCAGGCTTTGGATCTATTGGAGTTGGTGTTACACGGTTGTGAGTCACCCAACATTGGTGCTAGGTTCCAAACTCGGATCCTCTGTTAAGCGCAGTACACATTCTAAACTCCGAGCAGTCTCTCCAGTGCCACCCCAGCTTGGTTTTTGTAACTGGCTGGCAGTCTGTTTGCTTAGAGTATTGATGAATATGTGGGACTCTAGCAAAGAAACGTGGGAGTCAACCTGTTTGACTTTTCCTTTTTTTAAAAAATTTGAAGATGATACTTGGAATCTAGAAATATGAAAACAAATAAGAAACCCATATAATGGGAATATGTACCTGTGCAATTTCCCTAACAGAACTGTGAGAGTTGTTGAAAAATAAATAATAGTTAGATTTAGCATAAACTTAAATTGTTACTATGTAGAAGGTATTAGAAAGAGCAGATTTAAAATGAGCTAACAGAGAGTAGCAGGGTTGCTAAGCGAGGAATGACATTTGCAAAGGTTCAGCATTCAGTTGTCATGCTGGCTGTCATGTGGTAGAGCATGTTTAAGGGGGCAGACACTTTGATACCCACATCCTAAGTGCTACTTAGCAGTATCCACCCAGGGCAATGTTGGTGCCTGGAACAGAGCCATACATTGTGCAATCATTCTGAATTTGCATCCACGCAGGAAAGAGTTTTGATGTTTCTGATTACCTTTCCCTTCTTTTGGACTTTGTAACTTCTACCTCACTACCCTCGTGTGCATTTACGTACCCGTAGCTCAACTGGGTAGCTTCCCCAACCCCTCTGTCCAGTCCAAAATGAAACTTGGCTGAGGAGTAGATAATATTAGCAAATCACTATTAGGGCAAAAGGACAAGAGCAAGCTGAGCTGCTGCCTCATGCTATTTACAGCTTCTCTTCCTCAAGGCTTCGGGTCTCGGTGTGTGTGGCAACCCTTCAACAAACAGAGGTCAGAGGTCATCCTCCCAGTTCCCACTCCAAAGAAAATCATAGGCGCAAAGCCACATATATACTATGCTTAGTGGCCAGAATATAAGTGCATTTATAACACTTACCTTGCTCTAATGGTTTCAGGAACCCAGGCAGGAAGGTAATATTATTGTATTTGATAGGTAAGGGGGTAAAAGATACATGAACTTTAATGAGCTCAAACCTGCACAGTTTGTGAGTGACAGTGTCACAGTTGAAGTAGAGTTTTGTCACTCTGTAAAGCATATGTTTTTGTTACTCTACCCAACACTTTAAAAATGTATTTATTTACTTTATGTGAACCTGGGCAGGAGAAGGCCTGGGTTTTCAGTAAGGGCAAAAAGCACTCTTAACCCCTGAGCGTTCTCTCCAGCTTTAACACAGCACCCTTGAAAAAGTGAGATTTTGAGATGGTAGGGATGAGATTGGCTTCCTAAGATTCTCTCTAAATTGTTCTGTCTCCAGTGTACATGACGTGCATGTGTAAATAGAAAGTATCAGGTGTCTTCCTTGTTTTCCACCCCAGTATCCTTTTTTGAGGCATGGTAGGCCTTTCACTGAACCCAAGGTGCACTGACTGGCTAACCTGGCCGGCCAAGGAACACTAGGAATGCTCTATCTTTGCCTCAAGCTGGGGCTACAGATGCTCCGCAAGTCTATGGGTGCTGGGATCCATGCTCAGGTACTCATGCTTGTGTGGCAAGCCTTTTTGCCAACTGAGGCATCTCCCTAGCATCTCTCCTTGCTTCTCTAGTAACCGTAACTAAGCAACAAGCAACCAGAAGAGACACTGGTTATTGTGTGTAAGGAGTTCAAGGAACTCCTACCAGCTTGTCACCGACTTCTGTTTTTCTATCCAGTAGACATGAACAGAATCATTAGGACAAGAGGAGTTTTCCCTTTCTCTGTAAGCAGAAGGGTTTTGGCAACTCTTATAATGAAGTGGAAATCTGGAGAACAAGGTCAGAAAAAGATGGGGACCAGGCAGCTTTGTGATTCCCTGGAGGAAGAGATTAATTGTCTGTTATAGCTACCTTCAATTTGCTCACCTCATTTAAAGGGTTTAGATGATCTCTACAGTATTTGAAATTCTAAGATGCAAACAAGACTTCTGGCCCTCTTATGTAAGTCCCTGGGTGGGGTAGGACGTGAAGGTGATAAGATATCAGTTCTGGGATTAACTCATCCAACACTAGACAATGAGTTAATCAAGAGGGAGGTCTGGTTGGTTTGATTCCGTTAGAGATTCTCTGGCTGGCCTTGAGGAAGAAAACAGCAGTACTGTAGAGAAACAATGCACCAGGGAACTGTGGAGAGCTAAGAGCTGAGAATAACGTTTGACTGATGGCCAGCATGGAAATGGGATTTCAGTTCTTTAGACACTGAGAACTCAGCCACCAACTGGTGGCTGTGGAAGACCCGGGGCCCTTTGCTGGTGCCCTCCTCTTTCATCGGTAGCCCCACCAAACACTTTGATGGTCCTCTGTGATAACTGAAGCCACAGAAGCCAGACACACCGGGCAGGGCTTGTTACAGTCCAGAGCTGTGAGATGATCAGTGGGTGCTGTTTAAGCTGTTCAGTCTGTAGGATTTCTTTTTTTAATTCAGTGATAGAGAATTAATACATCACCTG
This sequence comes from Mus musculus, assembly GCF_000001635.26. Taxonomy (NCBI): domain Eukaryota; kingdom Metazoa; phylum Chordata; class Mammalia; order Rodentia; family Muridae; genus Mus; species Mus musculus. Next base: position 82,182,312 of record NC_000067.6, on the reverse strand, counting down.
AATGCCGAGGACTTTACAGTTCAGCTTTTCAGTCCGAGCCGTTCAGTTCTGCCTGTTCTCTATTTGATGCTTCTATCTGCAAGTGGACTAGGGACCACAGACTTCATATTTTCATTTTAGGCTACTGTTTTTTACATTAATTTGTAAGACAGTACGCACAGTAGCGGGTTTCATCATGACAGGCACCTGCACTCTTATCCCACCGTTACTCCTGTTTTCCTTTCCTCCTCTCTGAATTGTTTGCTCTTCAGCACATGGGCCTCTCCACTTATCCCTGGTCTTCCTAGGTCTACTACAAAGATGGCCTCTGCATTTTCTGTCTTGGCTGTCTGTGCTGGAATCTGTCTCCCCTCAAAGTTTCAATGCTTCTCTCTCTGTTTTCAAATTTCTCTGAGATACAAGTTTTTTAGGAAGAATTATTTGCAGCTGCAACCTCACATTTTTTCCCTCCCATGTTCTATTTTTCTTTATAGTTGTTATGTTACCCTTTCTCCTCTATCTCCCTCTAATATATTGTATGATATATAATTATATATTATATAATACACATCACATATTACATAATTATATATCATATATTATATATGTAATATATATTAAAATATAAAGTTTGTGCTACTATTGGGAGATGATAAGTAAGAAGTGTTATCCCTCCCCCAACAAGGGAATTTTGTGCTTACTTTTCAACTTTGCCATAGTTGGAGTTCATTATTTATCTCATTTTAATATGTTCTCTGGTGACAGATAAATACGACCTGTCAATGTAACAATTCCATCAGAAAACAAAACCCAAGTTAAAATTTTAGGATATTTGGTAATAGACTTAAATTAGTTCATGTGCCCATTTTTTTTTTCAGCATGAAAAGGGGGTACTCAGAGTCATAAGCCACAGACCTATGGTTAGGACAGTGCATCCCGCTGCAACCTCCAGTTCCAGTGGAATGCACAGAGTAGACACCAAAACATTCTATCAGACAAGGGGCTTCTATCAGAGGGATCCTGGCTCCTAAAGTAGTATTCTATATTACTGATTGAATAAATTCAGCATAGATTTATTAATTTCTGATAGTATATATATATATATATATATATATATATATGGATGTCAATTTGTTCCCTATTTGCTGACACTCAGGTAAGATGAGATGAGACTTGGTTTGTTTACAGCTCATCCCTTTGGCCACAACAGGATGGCACAATTTCCTTCCCAGTGGAAGTTCTGCAAAGGCATTGTACATGTTATTACCTAGCCAGTGGCTAACAGACAGTTAAGGTCAGGGTGTGGTCTGAGCCATACTTGAACATTGCCTCCCCCTCCCCCCACCATGTGACAGAGGCCACCTTTGAGTTCCAGGTTAACACACCTAGAGACTGTATAGAATGAGGAGGGAAAACGACATTATAGTAGGGCCACAGCATTATATAGGGCCACAGCATCTCACAGAATGAGAAGACAACCAGGATTTCCAAGAGAGTCAGTCCAAGAGGGTCAGCCTTCCTTAGTTGTTCACAATGGGATGTCTCAACTTTCCCCTACCAGAGCTACTGTTGAAGGACTCACGGGATCAGTGGGTCTCTGTTCCTACTTCCTGGCTATCTGGGAAAGGGTACAAGGTCATTGATTCCAGGGCTGCAGTATGGGGCACAGGTTGTTCATGCTATGGGAGGCTGGGGGTTGGGATCTCAAGCCTGGTCACAGTTCAGGTCACAGTGCTAACATTGAACTTCAACTTATTGGCTTGAAGTTCCAACTTGCACCATAGAGTTATGAAAGGGCATCCTGACCTGCAGATACAAATTAGCTGGCTTGTTTTTGAATACAGATTACAAATTGGGAACTACTATCAAGGGAAAATGACACAGCTTTCCAAATAAAGTGACTCAGTCTTTATGAGCTTCCCCTTCAACCTTTCTATTCGATTTGCACATTAAGAAACACCAGTTCTGTATGTTTTAAAAACTTATTACCATATTTTAGCCATCTAATTATGTATCTATACTATTTCCTGTTCGATGATAGTAAATGTACTTCTGATCTAGATCAATCATGAAGGCATGGAATAAGAGGAGAAACTCTGAATTAGCACTGAGCCTTATCAAGATAGTTATTATTTAAGATCATTAATTTATTCTGCTTTTTATATATTCAGTTTACTGACTTCTTAGATGTTTATAATTTACATTTTGCTATTGGTTTAGGCTATATAATAATTATATTATATAGAATTATATTATATTTAGAATTTTCTTTTTTTTTTTTTAGGTATTTAGCTCATTTACATTTCCAATGCTATACCAAAAGTCCCCCATACCCACCCACCCCCACTCCCCTACCCAACCACTCCCCCTTTTTGGCCCTGGCGTTCCCCTGTTCTGGGGCATATAAAGTTTGCGTGTCCAATGGGCCTCTCTTTCCAGTGATGGCCGACTAGGCCATCTTTTGATACATATGCAGCTAGAGTCAAGAGCTCCGGGGTACTGGTTAGTTCATAATGTTGATCCACCTATAGGGTTGCAGATCCCTTTAGCTCCTTGGGTACTTTCTCTAGCTCCTCCATTGGGAGCCCTGTGATCCATCCATTAGCTGACTGTGAGCATCCACTTCTGTGTTTGCTAGGCCCCGGCATAGTCTCACAAGAGACAGCTACATCTGGGTCCTTTCAATAAAATCTTGCTAGTGTATGCAATGGTGTCAGCGTTTGGATGCTGATTATGGGGTGGATCCCTGGATATGGCAGTCTCTACATGGTCCATCCTTTCTTCTCAGCTCCAATCTTTGTCAGTGTATCTCCTTCCATGGGTGTTTTGTTCCCAATTCAAAGAAGGAGCAAAGTGTCCACACTTTGGTCTTCATTCTTCTTGAGTTTCATGCATTTTGCAAATTGTATCTTGTATCTTGGGTATTCTAAGTTTCAGGGCTAATATCCACTTATCAGTGAGTACATATCATTAGAGTTCTTTTGTGATTGGGTTACCTCACTCAGGATGATGCCCCCCAGGTCCATCCATTTGCCTAGGAATTTCATAAATTCATTCTTTTTAATACCTGAGTAGTATTCCATTGTGTAAATGTACCACATTTTCTGTATCCACTCTTCTGTTGTGGGGCATCTGTGTTCTTTCCAGCTTCTGGCTATTATAAATAAGGCTGCTATGAATATAGTGGAGCATGTGTCCTTCTTACTGGTTGGAACATCTTCTGGAATATGGTCAGGAGATATATTGTGGAATCCTCCAGTAGTACTATGTCCAATTTTCTGAGGAACCGACGTACTGATTTCCAGAGTGGTTTTACAAGCTTGCAATCTCATCAACAATAAAGGAGTGTTCCTCTTTCTCCACATCCTCGCCAGCATCTGCTGTCACCTGAATTTTTGATCTTAGCCATTCTGACTGGTGTGAGGTGGAATCTCAGGGTTGTTTTGATTTGCATTTCCCTGATGATTAAGGATGTTGAACATTTTTTCAGGTGCTTCTCTGCCATTCGGTATTCCTCAGGTGAGAATTCTTTGTTCAGTTCTGAGCCCCATTTTTTTAATGGGGTTATTTGCTTTTCTGAAGTCCACCTTCTTGAGTTCTTTATATATGTTGGATATTAGTCCCCTATCTGATTTAGGATAGGTAAAGATCCTTTCCCAATCTGTTGGTGGTCTTTTTGTCTTACTGACGGTGTCTTTTGCCTTGCAGAAACTTTGGAGTTTCATTAGGTCCCATTTGTCAATTCTCGATCTTACAGCACAAGCCATTGCTGTTCTGTTCAGGAATTTTTCCCCTGTGCCCATATCTTCAAGGCTTTTCCCCACTTTCTCCTCTATAAGTTTGAGTGTCTCTGGTTTTATGTGAAGTTCTTTGATCCATTTAGATTTGACCTTAGTACAAGGAGATAAGTATGGATCGATTCGCATTCTTCTACATGATAACAACCAGTTGTGCCAGCACCAATTGTTGAAAATGCTGTCTTTCTTCCACTGGATGGTTTTAGCTCCCTTGTCGAAGATCAAGTGACCATAGGTGTGTGGGTTCATTTCTGGGTCTTCAATTCTATTCCATTGGTCTACTTGTCTGTCTCTATACCAGTACCATGCAGTTTTTACCACAATTGCTCTGTAGGAAAGCTTTAGGTCAGGCATGGTGATTCCACCAGAGGTTCTTTTATCCTTGAGAAGAGTTTTTGCTATCCTAGGTTTTTTGTTATTCCAGATGAATTTGCAAATTGCTCCTTCTAATTCGTTGAAGAATTGAGTTGGAATTTTGATGGGGATTGCATTGAATCTGTAGATTGCTTTTGGCAAGATAGCCATTTTTACAATGTTGAACCTGCCAATCCATGAGCATGGGAGATCTTTCCATCTTCTGAGATCTTCTTTAATTTATTTCTTCAGAGACTTGAAGTTTTTATCATACAGATCTTTCACTTCCTTAGTTAGAGTCACGCCGAGATATTTTATATTATTTGTGACTATTGAGAAGGGTGTTGTTTCCCTAATTTCTTTCTCAGCCTGTTTATTCTTTGTGTAGAGAAAGGCCATTGACTTGTTTGAGTTTATTTTATATCCAGCTACTTCACCGAAGCTGTTTATCAGGTTTAGGAGTTCTTTGGTGGAATTTTTAGGGTCACTTATATATACTATCATATCATCTGCAAAAAGTGATATTTTGACTTCCTCCTTTCCAATTTGTATCCCCTTGATCTCCTTTTGTTGTCGAATTGCTCTGGCTAATACTTCAAGTACTATGTTGAAAAGGTAGGGAGAAAGTGGGCAGCCTTGTCTAGTCCCTGATTTTAGTGGGATTGCTTCCAGCTTCTCTCCATTTACTTTGATGTTGGCTACTGGTTTGCTGTAGATTGCTTTTATCATGTTTAGGTATGGGCCTTGAATTCCTGATCTTTCCAGAACTTTTATCATGAATGGGTGTTGGATCTTGACAAATGCTTTTTCTGCATCTAACGAGATGATCATGTGGTTTTTGTCTTTGAGTTTGTTTATATAATGGATTACATTGATGGATTTTCGTATATTAAACCATCTCTGCATCCCCGGAATAAAACCTACTTGGTCAGGATGGATGATTACTTTAATGTGTTCTTGGATTCGGTTAGCAAGAATTTTATTGAGGATTTTTTCATCAATATTCATAAGAAAAATTGGTCTGAAGTTCTCTATCTTTGTTGGATCTTTCTGTGGTTTAGGTATCAGAGTAATAGTGGCTTCATAAAATGAGTTGGGTAGAGTACCTTCTACTTCTATCTTGTGAAAAAGTTTGTGCAGAACTGGAATTAGATCTTCTTTGAAGGTCTGATAGAACTCTGCACTAAACCCGTCTGGTCCTGGGCTTTTTTTGGCTGGGAGACTATTTATAACTGCTTCTATTTCTTTAGGGGATATGGGACTGTTTAGAAGGTCAACTTGATCCTGATTCAACTTTGGTACCTGGTATCTGTCCAGAAATTTGTCCATTTCGTCCAGGTTTTCCAGTTTTGTTGAGTATAGCTTTTTGTAGAAGGATCTGATGGTGTTTTGGATTTCTTCAGGATCTGTTGTTATGTCTCCCTTTTCAGTTTTGATTTTGTTAATTAGGATTTTGTCCCTGTGCCCTTTAGTGAGTCTATCTAAGGGTTTATCTATCTTGTTGATTTTCTCAAAGAACCAACTCCTCGTTTGGTTAATTCTTTGAATAGTTCTTCTTGTTTCCACTTGGTTGATTTCACCCCTGAGTTTGATTATTTCCTGCCGTCTACTCCTCTTGGGTGAATTTGCTTCCTATTTTTCTAGAGCTTTTAGATGTGTTGTCAAGCTGCTAGTATGTGCTCTCTCCCGTTTCTTCTTGGAGGCACTCAGAGCTATGAGTTTCCCTCTTAGAAATGCTTTCATTGTGTCCCAAAGGTTTGGGTACGTTGTGGCTTCATTTTCATTAAACTCTAAAAAGTCTTTAATTTCTTTCTTTATTCCTTCCTTGACCAAGGTATCATTGAGAAGAGTGTTGTTCAGTTTCCACGTGAGTGTTGGCTTTCTGTTATTTTTTTTTTTGTTATTGAAGATCAGCCTTATTGCATGGTGATCTGATAGGATACATGGGACAATTTCAATATTTTTGAATCTGTTGAGGCCTGTTTTGTGACCTATTATGTGGTCAATTTTGGAGAAGGTACCATGAGGTGCTGAGAAGAAGGTATATCCTTTTGTTTTAGGATAAAATGTTCTGTAGATATCTGTCAGATCCATTTGTTTCATCACTTCTGTTAGTTTCAGTGTGTCCCTGTTTAGTTTCTGTTTCCATGATCTGTCCATTGGTGAAAGTGGTGTGTTGAAGTCTCCCACTATTATTGTGTGAGGTGCAATGTGTGCTTTGAGCTTTACTAAAGTTTCTTTAATGAATGTGGCTGCCCTTGTATTTGGAGCATAGATATTCAGAATTGAGAGTTCCTCTTGGAGGATTTTACCTTTGATGAGAACGAAGTGCCCCTCCTTGTCTTTTTTGATGACTTTGGGTTGGAAGTCAATCTTATCAGATATTAGGATGGCTACTCCAGCTTGTTTCTTCATACCATTTGCTTGGAAAATTGTTTTCCAGCCTTTTATTCTGAGGTAGTGTCTATCTTTTTCTCTGAGATGTGTCTCCTGTAAACAGCAAAATGTTGGGTCTTGTTTGTGTAGCCAGTTTGTTAGTCTATGTCTTTTTATTGGGGAGTTGAGACCATTGATGTTAAGAGATATTAAGGAAAAGTAATTGTTGCTTCCTCTTATTTTTGTTGTTAAAGTTGGCATTCTGTTCTTGTGGCTGTCTTCTTTTAGGTTTGTTGAGGGATTACCTTCTTGTTTTTTCTAGGGCATTGTTCCCGTTCTTGTATTGGTTTTTTTCTGTTATTATTCTTTGAAGGGCTGGATTCGTGGAGAGATAATGTGTGAATTTGGTTTTGTCGTGGAATACTTTGGTTTCTCCATCTATGGTAATTGAGAGTTTGGCTGCGTATAGTAGCCTGGGCTGGAATTTGTGTTCTCTTAGTGTCTGTATAACATCTGTCCAGGCTCTTCTGGCTTTCATAGTCTCTGGTGAAACGTCTGGTGTAATTCTGATAGGCTTGCCTTTGTATGTTACTTGACCTTTTTCCCTTACTGCTTTTAGTATTCTATCTTTATTTAGTGCATTTGTTGTTCTGATTATTATGTGTCGGGAGGAATTTCTTTTCTGGTCCAGTCTATTTGGAGTTCTGTAGGCTTCTTGTATGTTCATAGGTATCTCTTTCTTTATATTTGGGAAGTTTTCTTCAATAATTTTGTTGAAGATGTTTGCTGGTCCTTTGAGTTGAAAATCTTCATTCTTATCCACTCCTATTATCCGTAGGTTTGGTCTTCTCATTGTGTCCTGGATTTCCTGGATATTTTGAGTTAGGATCTTTTTGCATTTTCCATTTTCTTTGATTGTTGTGCCGATGTTCTCTATGGAATCTTCTGCACCTGAGATTCTCTCTTCCATCTCTTGTATTCTGTTGCTGATGCTCAAATCTATGTTTCCAGATTTCTTTCCTAGGGTTTCTATCTCCAGTGTTGCCTCACTTTGAGTTTTCTTTATTGTGTCTACTTCCCTTTTTAGGTCTAGTATGGTTTTGTTCATTTCCATCACCTGTTTGTATGTTTTTTCCTCTTTTTCTGTAAGGACTTCTACCTGTTTGATTGTGTTTTCCTGTTTTTCTTTAAGGACTTGTAACTCTTTAGCAGTGTTCTCCTGTATTTCTTTAAGTGATTTATTAAAGTCCTTCTTGATGTCCTCTACCATCATCATGAGATATGCTTTTAAATCTAGGTCTAAGTTTTCGGGTGTGTTGGGGTGCCCTGGACTGGGCGAAGTGGGAGTGCTGGGTTCTGATGATGGTGAGTGGTCTTGGTTCCTGTTAGTAGGATTCCTACGTTTACCTTTCGCCATCTGGTAATCTCTGGAGTTAGTAATTTTAGTTGACTCTGTTTAGAGATTGTTCTTCTGGTGATTCTGTTACCGTCTCTCAGCAGACCTGGGAGATAGATTCTCTCCTCTGAGTTTCAGTGCTCAGAGCACTCTCTGCGGCAAGCTCTCTTACAGGGAAGGTGCGCAGATATCTTGTTTTTGGACCTCCTCCTGGTCGAAGAAGAAGGCCCAAAACAGGGCCTTTCTCAGAAGCTGTGTTGTTTTGGCAGTTCCCAGAAGCTGTCAGCTTCTGTGGTGCAGACTCTCACCTGTGCAGACTAAATTCCTAAGCTCCAGGGAGTCCTGGAACCAAGATGGCGACCGCTGCTCCTGAGGCTGAGGCCGCCTCCCAAGCCAGGTGGACACCTGTCCTCTGGTCTGGACGGTGGCCGGCTGTCTGCGGCCCGCCAAGGGTGCTGCCTCAGCGGCTCTGTGCTTCTGCCTTTCCCATAAGCTGTCCGGTTCTCTGGCGCACCCTCTAACCTGTTCAGACTAATTTCCTAAGTTCTGCTGAGTCCTGGAACCAAGATGGCGACCGCTGCTGCTGAGGCTGAGGCCGCCTCCCAAGCCAGGTGGACACCTGTCCTCTGGTCCAGACGGTGGCCGGCTGTCTGCGGCCTGCCAAGGGTGCTGCCTCAGCGGCTCTGTGCTTCCGCCTTTCTCAGAAGCTGTCCGGTTCTCTGGCGCACCCTCTAACCTGTTCAGACTGATTTCCTAGGTCCCGCGGAGTCCCGGAACCAAGATGGCGACCCTATATTTAGAATTTTCAATGCCATGGATTGGTCTGTCTTTCTGTTTCTTTGTCTCACTCTTTCTCTTTGTCTCTGCCTCTCTCCTCTCTTGTGTGTGTGTGTGTGTGTGTGTGTGTTTGTGTGTTTGTGTATGGTGTATGTACTGGTATTATAGCTGTCTGCATTTATGTGTAAGTAGAGGGTAGAAGTTATGTTGAATGTCTCCCCAAATTTCTTCCTACTAATTTTTTGAGATGGTGTCTCTACTGAATATGAAGCTAATCAATTCTACTAGCTTGTCTGACCAGTGAGCTTCAGGGATGTTTCCATCACTCCTGACCCCAGCCCCATGCTGGGGTTTCAGGAGAATGCCACTGTATTTTATGAACTCAAGTCTTCATGCTTGTACAAAGGCACTTTGCAGACCTCAGCATTCTCTTCACTCATACCATAGGCAACTCCAAATAGTGGTGACTAGGTCTGAAGAGTTAATCTTTGTATAGTGACAATAACAATAGTACTAACTGTGGTAGTAATAATTATCCCAGTGACAGTCATTTTGGGGGAAAGTATCGTGGGCTCTGAAAATTGCTAGATACATCATTCAACCTTTTAAGTTTCTGATCTTTCATATAAGTCAAGGCTTTCCAGTAGAGTTCTGATGTTGAGATTAGGTGTATGCGTCTGACTCCCACCTGTGCGAGGTGGGGGTCAATTGCTTCACTTCCCTTATAGAGTATGGATGGCCATCCCTGTCTTTTGGAGACCTGTGAATTTAAAATAGACACAATGCTGTATACGCATAAAAGATCAGGCATGGAGTTAGAGCCTTCTCTTACTAGCAGTGGAACTCAATAATGACAATAAGTCTTATCCCAGGTCACACTGAATCTGCCCGAATAAATAAGCAGGGCTGGGAAGACCTGGAGATGCCCCTACTATCCGGAGCTCATGGAAACAACAGACATGTTTTGATTTGCGAATCATCAATAAATGGGAAGGCCAGCAGAGGTTCTTTCCTTCCCTACATGCCCTATCTCAGATGTGCTGATCTCTAATTAGTACCCTTGAGCACTGTGACTTCCGTCTAAGGTTTAGACTGAGTTACGTGGGATCTGAGAAGTGGGGAAGGCAAAATACAAAAGGCTTTAGCATCATAATGTGTGGGAATGGAGGCTTGGTGATGATTTCCACATAACACATGTATCTATTTTGGAAGTCTCAGTACTTCATCTCTACTTTTTCTAGCATGGGAGTCAGTGCAGTTTTGCTTCACTGACTGTCCCTGGAGAATTTTCTTTGGAATTTTACATCAGAGAGGGTGGGGGTGGGGAAGCAAGGAAGCAAAGGAAGGAAGAAAAATCTCAGTGGGTTATTGCAGAAGTTTGGAAGTTAAAATGGAACATTTTATTTTGTATCAATTAAATGAAATAAAAATCTAAAATATTGTGATTATTTTAGGCATTGTTGAAAGTAGTTCAAACTTAAGTTTTGTTTTCAGTGAATCCACTGTTAATGGCAAGAGGGTTTTTGTTTAATTTTTGTTTTTTTAAAGTTATTTGTTGGACTTATCAACAAATTGTCATCTGTTTGGGGATATAACAGATTAGAAAATTATCAAAGATAATTAGAAGATATCCTATAAATAAGAATCAAATTGTCAAGTGGTTTGGTATAGTTTTAAACGTTTCTAAGAAAAGATGCAACTATATGAATAAGAAAGAGTGGCCAAGTTGCTTTTAGGAAGTTTTGCACACTTCTTCCAGTAGAATCAAGCTTCACATTTGAGTATTGGTTCTGAAGTGTCTTCTAAAGCCAAGGGCTAAAGACTTGGTCTCTAGCCTGTCATGTTTTAGAGAAGGAAATGCCTTTAGAGGACTACATAACCAGAGGAAGTGAGTCTTGACAGATATTCCTTGAAGGAGATATTGAAGGAGCCCCTGTCTCTAAGTCAATGTTTCTCAACCTTCCTAATGCTGTGACTCTTCAATATAGTTCCTTATGTTGTGCTCACCTCCCCCCCCCCCATAACATTATTTTCATTGCTACTTCATAACTGTAAATTTGCTATGGCTATGAATCATAATGTAAATCTCTGAAATGCAAGGTATCTGGTATGTTACCCCTGTGAAAGGGTTATTTGACTCCCAAAGGGGTTGCGACCTATGGGTTAGTTGAGAATCATTGCTTTAGCTGCTTCCTGCCCATCATGGTGAGTGGCTGTGTGTTCACGTATTCCCACCTCAAACATCTGGCCTCGCTATAGGCCTAAGTGAGGGGAGTGGGCGAGCACGGAGTGAAGATTCTGAAGTGTTTTATTCCAGGTTCCCCCACGAAAAGAACCTGCTGTCTGTGGGGAGGTGATTAAGAAACAGAATTCCAGAGAGCAAGGACAGTGGGGAGAGCAAAGAGAGGATGGGAATAAGAAGAAGCCACCAGGATTTGTGACCCTGTCAGTCTCAGCCACGGACACCTCGTGCTCAACATAGAGACCCTTTCCTCTGGAAAATGAAACAGAAACATAGGGAATTTGGGACAGCAGAGGGTAGAGGGCTGCTTCAAGAAAGAGAGAACAGAATCTTGGGAATTACTGAGCAAAGCTCTTATAAATGTCTCAGAATTGGACATCTCAACTCAGGAGATAGGTGGGAAGTATTTCTCCATTGGCTCCTAGACAGCTGTGGTAGTGAATGGCTTGTGTGCATAGGGCCATTTTGGTTGTTTGTGATGGGCAATCCATTCTTGTGGAAAAACTGTCTTGTGGTGTCAGGGAAGCCACCAATAGGAAGGAGAGGCTCTAGGCACTGGGCTGAGGTGAGGCACTGGCAATTGGCACCTATGTGAGCCTTGGCACAGCTCTGCAGACCGACTTCCTCAAATAATAGCGGGAGGAAAAGGTGGTTCAGTATGTTATGCATTCACATAGGTCTATCCAGATCTCTGTGAAAATTTGTTCTCTTAGCTGTTATCCTTTACTAGTTTGCCCAATGTCCTCTGTAAACACAGGAGCGCTTCTCTTGAATAGTGTCAGTACGGGAATTGACATGGGATCAGGCTTGTCTAGCTGAGGTGCCTGTGCACACACTGACTATGCTGTTGCTTTATTCTCCAGCAGGTTCCTTTTAAACAAGAAAGGGAAGATGGATCTTAGAAGTATCTAATCGTTCACTAGTCTCATGTTTCCTTTTACTTTTGGGCACACAATCATATTTTGTTAGAAGCCACCTTTGCAATTAGATGTGAGCATACAGTGCTATATGATTCATAGTTAATGTGTAGAAGCAACACATGCTACAGCCAATTAAGGGCCTTCCTTTACTGGTTCTTAGTCCCTTTACCTTCTTGACTATTGCTTGCAGGGAGTCCAGTGGAGACTCAATGCCTCTGAGATGGAGAGACCCTAGGTTTCTGACTCACAAAGCAGAAGGCATACACACACACACACACACACACACACACACACACACACACGAGAAAGAGAGAGAGAGAGAGAGAGAGAGGAGAGACAGAGACAGATACAGAGACAGAGACAGAGAGAGAGACACAGAGAGAGATCAATAAACAAAAAACACACAAAGACCCAAACCAAGCCCCAAACAGAAACCTCTCTATTGTGTGTTGAGCTGCTATGGATTTAAAATTGCTTGTCATAGTAATTAATTTATCCTCATGTCCCTCTCATAGTTCATGAACTTTTAACAATTTCCAAAACCCTCCTCATTATTTCATTGCAAGTCATTTGACTACCTATAGACTATCTGGTGATCCAAGGAAGGTGGAGAAACACCTTCAGATCAGCTATTAACTCTGTATCTTGGGTGCCTTCCTTTGAATGAACCTTTGCATGTTTGAGAGTTCATGGGGGTACAACTCAGACGAAGTTTCACGTGGACATGACTACTAGAAATACATGGAGTGGTAGAAAGGGTAGTTAATAAAAGGAAAGGGTGAAACAAAAAGGGACAAAGGTAATTGGCAGTTGTGGGCCTCCTTCTTTGTGATTCTTTCTCAAAAGCCCCAGTAGCCATGTGGGGGAAATGGCTTGTCCTCCTCACATGATGAATACTCAGTCCAGAAAACAGATGGCAGAGCTGGGTTGGTTCTATCATGGGCTTCGAGGCACGAAAGCCATATGGTCAGAATTGAGAATGGAGGGATCCTATCAATGTTGAAGCAGGAAAGATGTTTCCAGAAGCATGGTGATAATATACTATTCTTAAAGCATTTATAGGGGGAAAGGCATGGAACAACAACAACAACAACAAAAACCCCAATGAATAATGTCTACATACTCAGTTATGTCAGAGACATCAGCAAGTCCATGTCTGCCATGCTAAAAACATGATACGGGATACTGAAGAGGATTGCGGGTGGGGAGACAATTTAGATGGGCAGGCTGAGGTACAGATGACCTGCTAGCTAGTTCAGGCTAGATAACCTTGGCACTATATCTGTCAAGAGGGACCTGTGCTTGCAGAGTACACAGGGCATATTTGTAAAGTGAGTTGCTTTGATGAGATCTGTTTAGTTTTCTTATGCCAATATTTTTCTGGGGGCAAATTCCTCTTAGGGACTCTGATCAGATATGGACTCTGTATCTCAGGTGCATTCCTTTGAATCTAAGATGAACCTTTGCATGTTTGAGTGTTCATGGAGGTACAACTCAGATGATGTTTCACATGGGCATCAAGTTATGTCTTGGGAGCAAGATGATCTCAGAGAAGTGGCTGGACTCAGGTTCTATGATCAATAGAAAACAACTCAGTGTTCTGAAAGCAGACTCAGCAGATGGTCACTGTTGTCATGGTGATGCTTTGGGAACAGATCTTCAAACGCACACCTGAGTTTTGGGGTACTATTTGAAGCAAGCACATGACTTACTGACAATGCATAAGACATTTATTTTTCTTCCTTAAACAAGAATCTATTGAGTGCTCACTAATGTTCCAGGCTTTTCACTTGTCACTGGGCAACAGTGACTGACACTCATCCTCTCTGACCTTTAAGAGGGTAAGACCTCTGATGTGTGAGGTAATACAGCAAATGTCAGATGGTGATAAAGAAATAATCAGGTTAAGCAAATGGAGTGGGATTAAGGGCAGACGCTGGTGGGGCTTCTAGGCGAAACTTGATGATAAGGAGCCAGTCATTAAAAGGGTAGAGTATTTTTAGGCAATGGAAATGACAATTGCAGAGATGCTTAGGAGAGAAGAAATTGGCATACTCTGTGACTTGATAAAAGGCTAGAGATGATGAAGCAATAACGGGTGGGGTCAGAGAGACCGGAAATGAACTGTCCATTTGGAACAGGATTTCTCAACTGCAGCCCTGCTATTGGCATGGGAGATGTAAAAGGCTATGTTGCTGGGGGCCATCCTATACAGGAGAGTATGTCTAACACCCTTCACTTCTATAAGATGGCAGTTGTTCACACAGATGGGATAGTCAAAAATTTGTTGGGAGTTGAGAACTATTGCTTGGGACAATTAGGTTTTTTCTCTTAGGTCTATGACCTGTCCAATCCCAGATTTTTGGCTACCTTAGCAGTGTCGTTCATGGGTTTATTTCATAGAGCAGACCTTAAGTCTAATAAAAATGAACTCCCAGAATGTTTTTGTCACTCTGATACGGTTGTATCGTGTAGGCATGTCACTCTTGTAGGTTGCAAGGCTTGCAGCTAGGTCATGTTAATGATTACTTTTCTCCTTCAGTAGTGTGCAGAATCCTTCCAGCACCATGAACCCTAGTCAACAGATGTGACATCAAGGAGGGTCTCCAGAATATCAGGCAAAGGGAGAGAAGAGGTTAGCAACAGAAATTCTATGTGCCAGCTCAGCTAGGCAACGTGGACACACAACTATCTAGATATTTCATCAAGCATTATCTCGAACGTTCCTGGGAAACATTAGCAATGGGGTCAGCATTTCAATCAGTTAGCTTGGAGAAAAGGGAAAGGGCAATAGCAACAGAAAGACAACAGAGGATTTTTGGTGAAGCAGATTGCGCTGGGAAGCCTGCTTGGTCTCATCCATCCAACAGAAGACAGACAGATGAAGATATGAAGTCTCAAACAGTTCCTCACACTAATTGAAAAACTAATCTGTAGCTTCATGTGGAAACATAGGAGCAACAGGATCATGAATAATAAAAGAACTGCTGGATGTCTTACCATCCCAGATTTCAAGATGTATCATATAGTTATATTAATAAAAACAGCATGTTTTAGGCCTTAAAACAGACATGTTTATCACTAGGATAAAATTGAAGATCCAGATACAATTCCATGTACTTATGCATACCTGAATTTGGACAAAGTAGCCAAAAATTACACACAGAAAAAATGACACCATCTTCAACAAATGGTGCTGGTCAAAACAGATGGTTGAATGTGGAGGAATGGAAATAGGCTGAGGTCTATCACCCTGGATACAACTTAATTCCAAATGGACCAACGACCTCAAAGTAAGGTCAGATACCTGGAATACAACAAAAGAGAAAGTGGGGAATAACGTTGAAATCATTGGCACAGGAAAAGACTTTCTGAACTGAACATGGTTAGTACAGGCACCAAGATCAACAATTAAAACTGGAACCCCAGGAAGTCCAAGAGCTTCTTTACGGTAAAGGACACCATTAATCCAGCAAAGAGGCAGCCTGAAGAACTGGAAAATATCCCTACCAATTATACATTTAGTAGAGTGTTAGTGTCTAGAATATATAAAGAATAACTGAACATCAAGACAACCAAATTACTCAATTAAAAATGAGGTACAGATATAAACAGGGAATTCTCAAAAGATAAAACACAAATGGCAGAAACACTTACAGAAATGTTCAGCATCCTTGGGGTGCTGAAATGCAAATTAAAATGAAATCAAATTAATTAAATGAAAATCAAATCAAATTAAACAAAATCAGGGGAGGGCAAATTAAAACTACTTTGAAACTTCATCAGAATGGCCAAGAAAAATAAGACTA
>NC_000067.6:81924162-82164162 GCF_000001635.26 Mus musculus | reverse complement strand
TCCTTCAGTTTCTTCAATCCTTCCCCTAACTCTTCCACAGGGATCCCCAACCTTTGTCCAATGCTTGGACTTGAGTATCTGCATCAGTCTCAGTCAGCTGCTAGGTAGAGCCTCTCAGAGGACAGTCATGCTAGGTCATGTCTACAAACACAACATAGCATCACTAATAGGGTCAGGGTTTGGTGCCCACCCGTGGGATGGATACCAACTTGGATTAGTCACTGGTCATCCATTCCTTTAGTCTCTGCTCCATTTTTGTCCCTGCATTTCTTTTAGGCAGGAGCAATTAGAGGTTGAAAGTTTTGTTGGGAGGTTGGTTTCCCCATCTCTCCACTGGGAGTCCTGCCTGGCTACTGAAGGTGGTTTCTTCAGGTTCCATATCCCCGCTGGTGGGCATTTCAGCTAAGGTTACCCACATTGAGTCCAGGAATAGAAGAGAGTGAAGATTTCCCGTTCAAAGGGCCAGAAACCATCTTATTGATACATTACCTCCTTATTTTGACTTTTGTTCTTGTAGTTTTGTAGGATTTTTTGTTTGTTTGTTTGTTTCTTGCTTTTTTGTTTTTACTTTTGAGAGGAAGAGAGAGTATAAAGTCGGGAAAGTGGAGTGGATCAGGGAGGAGCTGGTTGAGAAAAAAAAATATGATCGAAATATATTGTATGTAAAGTTTTTAAAGTTAAAAACATAAGTACAGATGGTCTTTTTGAGCCTGTATTCTGCCCTTTGGAGCACATGAAGAGTGGCTTATGTTGTCAAATGAATATACCTGACTGTCATGGACAAATCAGAGATTCACTGTTTCCCTGAATCTTCAGAAGTTAAATTGTTCTACAAAAGAGTTGCCTGTGGGATAGAGAAATGGTCTTCCCAATTTCCTGACAGGGAAGTACAAAGGTTTCCTGATGGGGAGGGAGACAGGAGGAAGCTTCTTTTTATAGATGTTGGTATTAGCCCAAGTGCCAGCAACCATTACAGCACCCATCCAATCTTCGTGGTAAACTCACTGTGACCTGGCCTTACGAGGAAGCTTGGCGGCTGCGCTTCCCGGGACATGTTGCTGACCTAACCTGAAATCCTGCTTTAGATTGAGTCAGCAGTGTATCCCATGACTTGTGGGTGATAGATTCTTTTCTATAAAGCCATAAAGTAAAAGGCCCTTTCTGCATCGTGTTGAATTTCCCAGAAGCTGTGACCAAGGGATTAGACAGAGGGGGAAAAGCCTGAGAGGCAGTGGTAAGCATCAAGAAGTCCTGCATACCTTGGCTTAGCCATGCCTTGTAAGCATTTGTGGAAAGCAAGCAAGACCATGGGGAAATGGG
Organism: Mus musculus; assembly: GCF_000001635.26. Classification (NCBI taxonomy): domain Eukaryota; kingdom Metazoa; phylum Chordata; class Mammalia; order Rodentia; family Muridae; genus Mus; species Mus musculus. The sequence continues at coordinate 82,162,842 of NC_000067.6, read as the reverse complement.
AATTAAATGTGGTGACTTTGCCCATTAGAGAAGCTCAAGTACAATTAACCCTTTAGGAATTTCATTTTAGTTCATGTTATAGAACCTGCAGGCACAGACGGATGGACAGACAGACGCACACATATTCTCTTTGTTGGTTTGCATTGTTTCTGGCATAGCTTTAGTTATATAAATAATAAAAGTCTTACTTATAAATTATCCAATTCATAATCTAAGCATACAACCTAGGAAAGGGCTACATTGCCATGGTACCTAGTGTTTTGATATTTTCATAATTATTTGAGGTCACAGGTCCCCAGCACTGAAAGCTGCTTAGGGTCAACCTTCCTTTTGGTAGTGGTGGCCCATGCTTGATGCTGCTTGGGTAATACTGCATTATAGCTCCAAACTTTTTTCTTATGTTTTGCCTTCAGAAGCATAAAGACCACAGTGACACAGAGTCACAGTTAACAACTATGTACTGTGTCCTGGTGTGTTTTTTTTTGTAAATTTTTTTTTCCTGCTAGAGAGATATGACCACATTGGATATATTCGGACCTTAAATTCTACAGCTTTGTATTATCCAGGCCTGTTTAGTCCAACATTTTGCTTAAATAGAAGGCATAGGCTTGGTAAGGATAACCTGCCTCCCCCCAATTATTATATTGAATAAGGGAGTTTCTATAGTGGGAAAAATCCTTTGTTTTTTATAATTCAGAGATTTCAGATTCTAGTCAAATCCAAGAGGTTTGGCACAGGCTTCTGAAAGCACGAAACTTCATTATTTATGAAATGGAGCTGGTGATCTGCTGTCACTCACATGTCTGGTGTGATAGTCATAAGTATAGTAAAAATTTTTGCAAGTTTGAAAGCACCAGGGATATATGTGATTGCTTTGGGTCACAGCTGTTACTGAGCACTTACTGTGTGCTCATATACATTCTGTTATACTCTCAAAGCCTAATCTTTAGTAAATGATAAGACATATAGTCTTATTCTGAGACTGAAATGATCAGGAACTAAAATCCGATGGTCTTTACATGACACATGATGAGGATTCAACTCTGCGGTGAGCGAGCAGCACCCAAATCTGAAGAGCACTCATTGAATTTTTGGATATTGTGTTCAATTTTTGAGTCAAGGTGGTGAGGTTGAGACCTTTAATATTTACACATCTTTTCTTTTAAATTATTATAATATTAACACTTATTCAAATGAAAGCCCATGGAATTGCAAAATGTAGAAATTACAAATCCTTTGACTTGAATGGGGCTTAAACCCATGGGCGCCTGCATTAGTGTACAGCGTTCTTGCAGTTTCCTTATCACTAAGTGGGAGCTGAAATAGGAAATCTTATGGCAGTTAAGAAAAACTATTTGTAATGCCAAGAATGGGGTTTGTTATGCAATAAATGCTGACTGTTTGTTTATTCCCCTGTCTTTACAGGTACTTCTATGTAGCATAGTTTTCTGAATAAAGCCCAACTTTCCATGAAATACACATCTGTACAACTCAGGCTCCATTTGTGCATAACAGACACCTCCACACCTCCAGTGCCCAGCCTCTAGGCCTTCCTTGTCCTTTTGGATGCCAACTATCTCTACACCAAGGACCTTGCAGCCAGTTATCATTAACTCTACAGAAATGCCTAGCCTCTAAATTATCCTGGCTTAAGTCTCACCAATGTGACTATTTAACCAAGAGCTGAATGTGGACAGCCATAGACAGGCCAAAGTGAATGGGGAGAAGCCCATGAGGCCTCATTCTACACAAGGAGCCACAGTCAAGTAAGCAAAGTTGAGAGTAGGAGAAATCATCTTATCCAGGGGAAGAGTACCAATTATTTATTCTCTACCAACTTGTAAGCTCTGAAAACATATGTATATACAAGTAATATGTACACATAGGAATCTAACAGCACTTAACGAGAAAGAGGCCATGGATTTGAAAATAAGCAAAGGGAGACAAAGGGAGGGTTTAGAGCAAGGAAAGGGAAAGCAGACATGATATAACTATATTATAACCTCAAAAATAAATGAAAAAATCAGAACAAAAAGTATACTTGTAGGCTGGCAAAATGTCTCAGTGGGTAAAATCACTTGCCATGTAGGCCTGATGACCTGAGTTTGATTCCCAGATCCTAAGGTGGAAAGACAGACTCCTGAAAGTTGTTTTCTGATCTCCATATGTCTGCCACAGCAATAGCAGATCCCTCCACCCACATGTCCACAATAATAAATACATAAAACATTAAACATTATTTTTATTTGTCAAATTGCTTTAACCTCCTGCCACCTTACTTTCTCTGAGAGTAGAAACATAACAAAATGTCCATTTGTAATATTTAAAGCCTGGAGCAATCAAAATAAATAAATAGAATAAATAACTAGAAAACATTAGGTTTGATTATTCTCCAGGAATAGTGTAATTGTAAAGTAGGGAAAGAAGTCTGGTAGCTGGCAAAGCAGCAGAAGAGGTTTTATATTTTAAAGGTTTCTCAAGTGCTGTGACTGAGGGCTCATGGGATGAGGCAGCGTCTACACTGGGGAAAGTACACTTGGTTGGTCTTTCTAAGTAACAGGTCTCAGAGCAAAGTAGATATACATGCTTAAAAACTATTCTTGTACATTTTTCCAAGGGTGAAGATAGATTTTATGATGTCCATAAAAAGGAATCTCTCTCTCTCTCTCTCTCTCTCTCTCTCTCTCTCTCTCTCCCTCTCTCTCTCTCTCTCTCTCTCCCTCTCCCTCTGTCTATCTTTCTCTATTTGTCTTCCTCTCTCCTTCTCTCTTCTTCCCTCCCCCCTTCTCTCTCCCTCTCCATGAGGACTTGCCTGATTCCGAACATGGGTGTCTTAAGAATCTGCTTTTTAGTCAAATATGAATCATGCCTCTGATGTAGGCAAGCTGGCCCACATCTAAGTCTCAGTGTCTTCAGCTCCTTGGAAAACCTGTTTGCTCACAGAAGGTCTAAAGGATGGTCTGGGACACTGTGCTCACATTTCTTCAACCTCTCTGTGGCCCTAATTAGAAAATTGAACACCTCTTACACACTTTCTCCTTTGAGTTTTCAAAAACAACTCTGGAAAATGGGTAAGCTCCGGCGTAGCATTTACTAGTATTTTGAAAATAAACTGTGCTTAGAGGGGTGATGAAATTTAGTTACCCAAAGTCACTTGGCTGGTGAAGGAAAATGCTAGAAGGCTGGGGTCATTTGGCTCCAGAGTGTCTACTTCTTACATGTTGTAGATTCTCATCTCTTTGTGGAATTGACAAACTGAGATATTTGTTGCTTTCATTCTCATGATAAGTATATCAGTCAGGGTTCAACCAGAGAAGCAGAACCCACATAAAATTTACCACAAGGAATTGGCTTAAGCAACTGTGAGGATAGATTAAATAGACTTGCTCCCATAGGGCATAATTTTGGCAGACCAAGAACGGAGTGTCAACACCTACTTGGCGTCAGCTTGGGCCATCCTGCTGGGTCATGACATGGCAAAGGGCACCATGGGCAGAGGCAGAGAAAGCTGGTTAGTCAGAGAGCATTTCTGTAGCAAACTCACATCCAAAGTCATTTCTTAATCTATTAATCCATGAGTCCATGAACGAATGTCTATAATCATGAGACCTTCAAAGCTCTCACATGGTCCTGACTCTTAGTAGCTTACAAGGCAGATTGTAGTTCTACATGGGCATTTATGGGACCATTCAAATCATAGCATGTAGGAACATAATCTGAAATGTGGGATTTCTGAAGTTAGGGAAGAGGTGGGAGGGTCTATGTTCTCTTCTTAGAAGCTTCCAAAACGTTATGTCAAGATCTACCAGGACCACCTCACTATTGATTAACACAAAGTCCATTAATTAGAATCTTTAACTATACTTGCAAGATTCCTTCACAACAACAAATGTGTAAACTTGAAGTTATTTAGTCACCAGGAAAGATGTGTGTATATTACTATGTGGCTGTTCTCCCCTATCACCCCTGCAGCATTCAGGAGAGGGCATTCTCTATAGCAGCCCTGAGGGGAAATATATTAGAAAAGGGATCCAGGGACTTCAGTCCAATTTAATCAGATTTGAAAAATTACAGAGCCATTATAGTAACGAGCCAAAGCCCCCATCTGAAACATATCTCCCTGGTGATGTAGTTCTTAGCATTGCATAAACCTTCTGGTCACCATGGAGACAGGTGAGCAAACTTGGAAGCTGATCGGTCAGCATGAATCCACTCTCAGCATTTCTGCTATCGGTTTCCAAGAAGAGAACATTTGTGCACATTGGTTCTTGTGAACTGATTTTATGGAAGTTTCTGGGAGAAGCTTCACATGGGAAGGATTATTCATGGGTGCTGCCAGTACATGTTCTAGGGTTGAACTTGAGAGATTTGTGGATGTGTGTGTGTGTGTGTTTAAATCTGTTTCAGACAAAACCAAACCAAAGTAAAAATACCCCAAACAACTGAAAGGATAAACAAACAATTACAGCAGGTTGTTTATTTCTTTTTTAATCAGGTAAGAGTTTTGATTTTTTTTCCCTTGGTGGAAAAAAATATTTGATAATGCTGGACATACCAATGGTTGACCCAAGGACTGATTAACCATTTTTCTTAGTAGGAATCAAATTATGAGAGCAACACATAATTTTCCAGTAAAGAACAAGCACAGATGATTCTTTAGTGAAGAATAATCAATAGCATGGTATTTGTGTGTGCATGCAAAGATTCTGTGCAAGGAAAAGGCTCATGAAATTATGGAGAATATCCAGTCTCAAGTTATGAACATGGCAAGGTAAAGTTCTAGGAAAACTTGCTACATCAATACATTCTAGAGGTTGGAAATAACTGAGGTCTTAGCTGTAGGCTGCCAGGCAAGAGAAGTGACTCGTGGCTTTTCATTCTATTTCAGTATTCAACTAATTGGTAAAGCCCACCATGTTAGGGAAGACTCTCTGCTTAACCCTGATTTACATATTAAACTCATCTAGAAACACCTAGAATAACATAACACTTATCCAAATATATGGGTGTTCCTCGGCCTAGTTCTACTGACAAAACATCACTCATTATCATACGTTTAGTTTGATTGTAAGCATGAAAGACAAATCTCACTGAGCTTAGAGAGGTTCTAATTCTCAAACTTCAGCATTTCCTGGGTTTTCATATGGCTTCCTCAGTGTGAGGAGTTCCTGTCCTGTACCACTTGCCTATAGAAGCAGAGTTGAACCTTCTTGTGACATACACAAGAAAGCCACTTCACTATCTGCCCCTCATATTAGAGGAGTGGTTTTCAAGCTGTGGGTTGCAACCCGTTTGGGGACTGACAATCCTTCACAGGGGTTACATATCAGATATTTACATTGTGATTCATAACAGTAGCAAAAATACAATTATGAAGAAGCAATGGAAAATTTTATGGTTGGGGGCCACCAGGACATGAAGAAGTGTATTAAGGGGCTGCAGCATTAGGAAGGTAGAGAGCTATTATTCTAGAGAGAGGAAAAAACTTCATAAAGAGCCTCCATCCAGGAGCATTGGCCATTTCTGCTGTAGATTTCTGACTTTTGTTAATTAAAAAAGGCATCCTTAGCAAATGTTCATGTGTTTACTCTTGTGTCAGTGGGTTTGGTTACCATGGCAGCATAGAGTGTGCCAGCAGCGGTTTCTGTAGACTGCACAAGGAGCCCCAGCTTGTGCCTAAAATTTGACTTTCACCAATATGTAAATTTTATTTCTGAAGCTCTTGCATACAGGTTGATGGGAGAATATGCTAGTGCACTAGCTCTGAGCCTGGACTCTGGGAGGCCTTGCCCAATGTAGGGCTTTCTCTTGGAATCTTTTCCAAGTTACCTATGAACAGGACCAACTTATCTTGTAAAATGAGAAATTCTATAAAGCAGAGATAAGCCATCATTGCTGAGGCTGATCTAGACCAGAACATCCCAACTGGATTAGAAGGCCAAGCGCAGATATATTAACAAACTCAGATAAATCCAGAAGGGTAACCCAGGTAACCCTGAATAGTACCCGAACACATAACCCACAGCCAACCTACAAAAGAGTTTGTAAGATCAATAGCTACTGTCTCAGCCACTAGTTCTGGAGTGGATTTCCTTTGCCAGGAGATCTAACTGAAATACTTACCTATTATTTTTATTCCTCAATTGGCACTCTCTAGGCAAACTCCTAGAGCATTTCTGTACCTCAGAGTTTTGGAGTAAATAGTTAACAGGATACTTCTGCAAAATTCCATCTTACTCTTCCCTGTGATTTCCCTAATACAGCATTACTCTTAAACTCTCTGAAGCGGCATGTGTATTCTGAACAGAATTTGGTAGTGTCTTGACAATTTAGGATAGAAGCCATATGACATAAGCCACTTACTTGGAATATCTTTTAAGAAGCTTTTCCTTGGATCCCCAAAGAGTTTAAGAAAGGCTAAGCCATGGCTTCTCTTGAATTTTTATTCAAGGAGGTGCAGGTTCTAACTGGCCAAGTGGCCTGAGCAGATGGCAGATAGACTCATTTCCTATCACATCCTCACTCTACTGTTGAACTTCTTTGACCCCAGTGATGTCAGAGAGTTGAAGACTTCCAGAGCTGTTCAGAGGAAGTGAAGGAACAATTTCAAAAGACATCCATAGGTTTTCATGACTGTGAATCATATCTTAAGACTCTGTGGCTACCTTTGAAGCTCTAAACCACATGATGTATGTCATTCACCCAGCATCTGTGCAATTCCTGTGGCTTTGGTTGCTCAAAGTCCCAAGTGAGCTGAAAATGAACTGTGACCAACAAGAAGATCATTGGTAAAATCTTTGAGTATATTAGTCTGAATTATCTGGCCACACTACTAACCAAAAGTTTGCTGAAGTTTGCATTCTCTTGACTATGATGAACTTTTTCTTCCATGGAACTTGTGAGATCACAGTTGAGTCTTTCTTAGAGTTGTAGATTTTAAAGTGGCATGTTTCTTAAGAGTATATTTATGATTCTTTACAATGGGCTAGTTAAATATGAGTTTTTCTACTGACCAAGAAGTACAAGAGATGGCTCAGTGACTAATAGTGTTTATGTGCAAGCTTGAAGACCTGAGTTCAAGTGCCTAGCACTCATGTAAAATCAGGGCATGGCTGCATGTGCCTATAACTTCAACACTGGGGTTATAGGTAGAGATGGAAGAGTCACGGAGCTCATTAGCCAGCCAACCTAGACAAAACAACACATTTTAGGTTGAGTAAGAGACTTTGTCTCAAGGGAATAGGGTAGAGAGTGATGTAGCAAGGCACCCAAATGTCTTCCTGTGGCCTTTGTGCACACTCACAAGTACGTGTACTTACAAATGCACACACATGCACACACACACACACTCACATACACTCACACATAAAAATAAGAACAAATAACTACCTAATAACTAATAAGAGAGTATTAAATTTTCTAAACACCCCTCCCTCTGTGAGTAGGCGGGTGTTGGTCAAAAGACAGCTTTCAAGGGTGTCTTCTCTTTGTCCACCTTAGCCTGGGTTTCATGGGATTTGAGGATCAAACTAACTCAGATACTCAGTTTTTTGGTTTTTGTTTTTATTTTTTTAATCCATTGAGCCATGTTGATGGCTCAAGAATGGATCTTTGAGTGGATTTGGTCTAACAACTTTTTTTTTTCCTTAATAGTGAAGAAAAAGGGTACCTCAGAATTTTCTCTTAAAAGAAATTTGTCTCAGGAAAGCAAAGTGTTAATGTCTATGAAGACATAGAGTTATTGTACATTTTTCCTGTCTTTTCTCACATAGCAATGAACAAAGAGAACTGACGGTAAACTCATGTTGGGGAGAGGATTCTCCTCCTACACCAAGCGATCATCAGTGTTCAGCCAGAGACTCTCATAGGGCATCACCATCCAGTTGTGTTTTTGTGGGGCCAGAAAGCCCTGTGACTAGGGGAGCCAGTCCAAAGCGAGAGTGAGGTCAAGTCATGTCCAGCCGGGTGTCGAGGCACATGCATGCCTTTATTTATTTTTTTTTCCATTTTTTATTAGGTATTTAGCTCATTTACATTTCCAATGCTATACCAAAAGTCCCCCATACCCACCCACCCCCAATCCCCTACCCACCCACTCCCCCTTTTTGGCCCTGGCGTTCCCCTGTACTGGGGCATATAAAGTTTGCGTGTCCAATGGGCCTCTCTTTCCAGTGATGGCCGACTAGGCCATCTTTTGATACATATGCAGCTAGAGTCAAGAGCTCCGGGGTACTGGTTAGTTCATTATGTTGTTCTGCCTATAGGGTTGCAGATCCCTTTAGCTCCTTGGCTACTTTCTCTAGCTCCTCCATTGGGAGCCCTGTGATCCATCCATTAGCTGACTGTGAGCATCCACTTCTGTGTTTGCTAGGCCCCAGCATAGTCTCACAAAAGACAGCTACATCTGGGTCCTTTCGATAAAATCTTGCTAGTGTATGCAATGGTGTCAGCGTTTGGATGCTGATTATGGGGTGGATCCCTGGATATGGCAGTCTCTACATGGTCCATCCTTTCATCTCAGCTCCAAACTTTGTCTCTGTAACTCCTTCCAAGGGTGTTTTGTTCCCACTTCTAAGGAGGGGCATAGTGTCCACACTTCAGTCTTCATTCTTCTTGAGTTTCATGTGTTTAGGAAATTGTATCTTATATCTTGGGTATCCTAGGTTTTGGGCTAATATCCACTTATCAGTGAGTACATATTGTGTGAGTTCCTTTGTGAATGTGTTACCTCACTCAGGATGATGCCCTCCAGGTCCATCCATTTGGCTAGGAATTTCATAAATTCATTCTTTTTAATAGCTGAGTAGTACTCCATTGTGTAGATGTACCACATTTTCTGTATCCATTCCTCTGTTGAGGGGCATCTGGGTTCTTTCCAGCTTCTGGCTATTATAAATAAGGCTGCTATGAACATAGTGGAGCATGTGTCCTTCTTACCGGTTGGGGCATCTTCTGGATATATGCCCAGGAGAGGTATTGCTGGACATGCATGCCTTTAATCCCAGCACTTGGGAGGCAGAGGCAGGAGGATTTCTGAGTTCGAGGCCAGCCTGGTCTCCAAAGTGAGTTCCAGGACAGCCAGGGCTATACAGAGAAACCCTGTCTTGAAAAACAAAACAAAACAAAACAAAACAAAACAAAACAAAACAAAACAAAACAAGACATGTCCTAACCTGGAAAATCTCATCCTGAAAGAGAGGAGAGTAGGACTACTTCCTCTTTGTCCTGGGCTGTATGTCTCAGCATGAGTAAGTCTTTTGAACCGTGCCTCCCCTCCCCCCCCACCTCCAACACCCTTGAACCCTCCCTCCCCCCACCCCCCCATACCTCCAACACCCTTGAGATGATCACCTAGCTTGGTGGGCAGGTTTCAGGTTAAACTTTCTCCTTATAGGGACTAGTCTACCTAGTACCTGGAATTCCATTTTTCTGCTCCTTGGTCCTAGGCAATTTTACCCCGAAGAAAACTCATCCCACTCTCCGAGGTTTACATAGCCCTGTTTGCACTGAATAAAAGAGCTATTTCACTGAAAACTCTCCCCAGAGAAAGCTATTTCTTCTGCACTCGTGCCAACCAAGACCCTGCTAACCCACCCAGCCAAGCTAAGCTTAACTCCTTCTAGTCCAGTGCCTGGATATCCTGAGATGGAAAAGCAGACTTGGGCTGGCACGTTCTGATACTCTCTACCTGGAGATAATGTTTAAGCTCACAGACCAAGTGTTCCATCCTCAGGATGTGTGTGGTGACAGGCACATCACCTTCCAGGGAGGGCCCATGCTCAGCTATCTGGAAGCCCCAGAAATCTTGTCCTTGTTACGGAGACTTCATTACGTAGGCATGGATGTTTGTACATTAGGTGGGAAGTAAGTAAGGAGTGCCTGGTTAGATTCCCTTTGATCTCGTTGGTCAGCACTCATCCATTTGGGACACAGGGCAGGGTTCCTCTGGAATGAAGATTTCATTACTACTGAACAAGAGTAGGTAGGAGAACTTATGTACAGACAGTGCTAAGACAGAAAAGTGGGAAGGATTTGGGTATCTATGCTCTGCTTTGGGGAAGAAAAGCCTGGTTACTGTTGGTTACCATGGGGAGGGGCAAAACCCAAGATAAGTATCATCACAGCACAGCCCGTTAGTGTATAAATGGAACAATTATTTGGAGCAAAAATTAGTAATTTTATTTACTCTAGCTGATTTGCTTAAGGGATTGGTTGTCACAAAATATAATCTTCTAGGGATCAATTGAGGCAATTATTTTAATTGTCAGAGGAAATCCTGACTTTACCTCCCTGAGACCTTTAAAAATATTCTCAGTTATGATTGGAAAAAATAGTATTCAATCATCTTCCATTTGGAAGCACTGTTCTATTTTGGCACAAGAGTGAGACCACACTTTTTTTTTTTTTTTTTTTGAGACAGGGTTTTTCTGTGTAGCCCTGGCTGTCCTGGAACTCACTCTGTAGACCAGGCTGGCCTCGAACTCAGAAATTCGCCTTCCTCTGCCTCTCAAGTTCTGGGATTAAAGGCGTGCACCAGCATGCCCGGCCTGAAACCACACCTTCTTAAGGCATGACTTTATACTTCAATATCGGGCAAACAAAGGTTTGCTAGACCCCAAATAAAACCAATGGTGATTGTTTGGTTTATTTATTAGTAGTTGTATTCACAGTTGTAACCATAACTACCTTTACTGAGCACTGGATAGGAGAATAAGTAAAACTGCCCATATAAGTATCTCATTTGACTTCTATTTTGCAAAATAACTCCTATTTTCACCCCCATATTAGAGAGAGGAAACAGAAAAGTCTGAGGACATAAAAAAGTCACTGATAAGAATCAAATCCTTGAGGATGAAATAGTGCTTGAGTAAAAACTAACTTTATTAAAATGTAATAATGATTAATAGGAACTCCTTTAGCGTAGGAAAAGCAGTGCTTCAGACAGTTCCCATCTTGCTCATCTTTGCCTAAGCAGCTCTGATATTGGCCCCTAGAGCAAAGTCTGGAGAGTGATGCTAAGTTTTCCATGTCTACCAAGCATCATTTGAAGGGTCATCTGGCTTTTATACTGTCTCAGTGGCAATATGTCTTACAATGACCTACAAATAGGGCATGGAGACTCTGAGGGAGAAAGAATAAGGGAGACATCATGAAACCAACATGGTCCTGTTCTTCTGTAAAATAGTACTCAGGAGGGAGATGGGGCAAGAGGATCTTGAACAGGTCAGAGGTCAGGCAGAGATATATAGCAAGATCTGTCTCAGATGAAGGAGGAGGAGGAGGAGGAGGAGGAGGAGGAGGAGAAGGAGGAGAAGGAGAAGAAAAAGAAAGAAGAAAGAAGGGAAAGAAGAGGAGGAGGAGGAGGAGGAGGAGGAGGGAGAAGAAGAGCAAAAGGAGAACAAAAAAAGGAGAGGAAGAGAACAGGGGTAGGAAGAGAGAATGAGGAAATAGACAATTATGTGAGCGCTGCCAGTCACTCTTACCACTCCCAACCAGCCACCAACTATCCTTCATGGAAGGTGCCCTTTCTGTGTCTGGCTTTGTAGACCTGACTTCCTGACTAGAGGGCAACCAACCCATAGCAAGGCAATATCTTGGTCAATCAGAACGGTTCTGAAATTGCTCTTGTGAACCTTGACTTTGCTGAGCTTAGGTATCCTGTGGTGCTCTGAGAGGAAAATGAATGCTGAGAGTCTGAATGTGAGTACAGAATCTACAATCTGGCCTGGCCCTACATCATCCCTTGTCGCTGGCAGCGGCCTCAGAGAGAGTTTATTGACAAAGGAGAAGGAAGCTCACAGCACACTGGTATGACTCACCCCAAGTTAGGGGGGAGGCAGTTCACAGGGCCACCCGCCTGCCGGAACAGGAAGGCCCTTATTGTGCTCAATCGTTTTCCTGAATGCCTGTTTCAACAACAGCAAAAGGAAACATTACTGTTTGGCTCCTCGCCAGGCTGGCCACTTGGTACTTTCAGTGCATAGAACGCAGAAATCTGGCTCAGACAAGACATTAAAGATACACATGGCTGTAGTTACTTCTGTGTTTCAGAGGAAATACTGTGTTCTGCAGTAAACAACCCTGGGTGATTTAAGGCAACTCTTTTTATTTGAAGCAGCCCTAAATGAATGTTTAATGGACCGGTTTCACACCCAGGAACCCAATGGGAGGCCTTGACACCCTTTCCCACAGAATCCTACAGGAATAAAATATGAAAAGTCCCGTCAGCTAGCTATTCATGGGTTCACTCCAGACAGACTGGGAACGGGTGGCGAAAATGTAGCCAAGGGTAAGAGAAGAAGTAAAATCAGAAGGCAAATGTATAAAGGCAATGTAATTAAGAACCTGTAGGCAATTAAGCTTCTGGGCATAATTACAGGCAGACACCTACACAGCTGAGGGCTTTGTGGTCCGTGAGCCATTGTTGGAGGAAGTGTGTCACTGTGGGGGTGGCCTTTGAGACCCTCCTCCTAGCTAGCTGCCTAAGAAGCCAGTCTTCTATTGGCCTTCCGATCAAGATGTGGAACTCTCAGCTCCTCTGGTGCCATGCCTGCCTGGACACTGCCATGTTTCCCACCTTGATGATAATGAATGAAACCACAGAACCAGTAACCCAGCTCCAATTAAATGTTGTCCTTTATAAGAGTTGCCTTGGTCATGGTGTCTCTTTACAGCAATAGAAACCCTAACTAAGACACATATTAAGAGACTGAAGGGCCTTCTTGATGGCTGTTCTGGTTAGGTTTTTCTTTTTAATCTGATACATCTGAGAAGTCACCTGAGACAAGGGAGCCTCTGTGGAAGAACTGCTTCCCCTGGATTAGCCTGTGAGCATGTCTGCGGTGTATTGTCATGATTGCTAATTGATGTATAGGCCAAGGCGGTACTGTCATGAAGCAGGCGGTTCTGGACTGTATAAGAAAGGCTGAGCGCAGGCCAGTGAGAAAGCCTGTAAGCTGTGTTCCTCCATGTTTTTTGCTTTAGTTACTGACATGAATTCCCTCTATAATGGACAGTGACCTGAAAGTATAAGATGAAATAAACCCTTTTCTCCCCAGGTTGCATTTGGTCAGAGTACTCTTATAACAGCAACAGAAAACAAACTAGAATAATAGTTAAGTATTAATTTCTTGTTCTTGCGGAGGAGTTATAGACAGGTGGTTTTCCATTACCTGGGCAAGTAATTCCAAGAATACAGATTCACCAGACAGAACTATATGTCAATACAAACTTCATGCCTGCCTCCAATTCCTAGCCCCATTGGGCTGAAGACAGTCTAACCTCTGGAGAAGGGAATCAGGGTGGTGTGCATACTGTCTGCACTTGGGAGCCATTGTATCTGCAGTTAACGTAATTTCTGGCAGGTATGGCATATGGAGGGGATAATCACTTCACAGAATTATCAAGTTCTAGGCAGAGGAACAGATGAGGAAGGTCAGGCAGGGGTCTGCTCTTAAGGCCTCATCTGTGTGTCACAGCTGCTGAGTTAAGTCAGAACTCCCAATAGAAACAGCCAACCTCATCCCAAGTAGGATTCGCATGTGTGCGCATCATACCATTCTCCCAGTTCACATCCATCAATGACCGTGTCATTTTCTGTGATGGCTGACCTCGATTGTCAAATTGATGGGATTTAGAATAACCTGGGAGACGAGCTTCTGGGCATGCCTATGAAGGTTTATTTTGATTAGGTTAATTGAGGTGGGGAGACCTATTCTAAATGTGTTTGGTACTATATGGAAAGGATCAAGTTAGCTGTGTGCTAGCATTATGGCTCTCGGTTCTCAACTATGGATGCAATGTGGAGAGTGACTTTAAGGTCTTGGTGTAATGTGGAGAACAACCTTAAAGTCTTGACACCAGTCTCTTCCCAATATGATAAACTGTACTCTCTGTGAGCCAAAATAAATCCTTCATTCCTTAAGGTGTTGTTTTTGTTTTTTAAATCTGGGTATTTTGTCACAATAGCAAAAAAGTTAATTAATGCATGTCCCTTTCTTCCTAATCCTATTTGCTTACAGAGTATACTGTTGGTGTGTGTGTGTGTGTGTGTGTATGAAGCAGATGGGGCCATCCGGCTAATTTCTTAGAGTCAAAGTACAACCTCATTACAGGTTGGCACTTGCCTAGAATCCTAAGGGTAAAGTCAGAAAAAGAATTCATATATAATTTTATAACCATTGAAGCCATCATTGCCTGCTTTTAGAAAAATTAAAGCTGTACCTACTACTAAAATACTTGGAAATATGATTTTGTAGCATTCCAGTTAGGAAAATCCTATATGGTTTTCAGTGTTGTTTCTTTCCTTTATGGAGACACACATGACACATGGAATCATGTGGGCATGTGATCGTAAAGAGTAAGAAGCCCTCATCTCCTGATTCTCTTCCTTTTCATGTCATATTCAAAACACGAAAGATAAAGGGAGACAAGGTAAGGGCAGGTGGGCATCCAGAGGATGGTTGTGCTTGGTGGTTAGCAATTGATTTTCACCCAGGTCAGAAACAAGGGAAGCAACATGTTCTCTGGCAGGGAGGAAGGCAGTGAGTTTCCTCTGGGAAGGCTGTAGGTATATCAGGGCAGGCAGATCTGAGTGTGGCCTTCAGAGTAGTCTGGATGGAGACATAACTTTGGGCCAACAGGGAATTGAAGACTTAGTGAGCATAAGATCATCAAGCAAGATAGGTCAGCATGAAAGGCGGCTAGGGATGCCAGCAAGAGGCAACTGGACAGAGACAAAGCCAGGAAACTCCAGATACAGGTACAGGAACACGGGTACAGAATGCCTTTGCAGATTGTCCTTAGTAGATGTGCTAGCTGGTGTGGATCCGGTATCACTCGACAGTGAAGCCCTTGCATCCAACTGTTGAAGAAGGCCTTGACTTTTTTTCCTAAGATGCTACCTGCCATTTGTATCCTGAAGTAATGTCATCAAGGATTTTGCTTTTAAAAAATTATATTCTTAAACTAGTTAAGAGGTCACAGAAGGTGCTGTGAGCCCCACTTTATTTTACTATTTATTAGTGTACTTTTAATTTGTATTTATTTTCTGGGCTCCATAGTAAGACCCAGGCTCAGGACTGTTATGTAACTGCAAAGTATTTGATAACTTGGGAGAGGTAGGGAGTGCAAATCTCTAGGAGGGTTGAGGTTTTCATGTTCTGTATGTGCTGGAATATTCATCCACAGCTACAACAAAGCTGATATTTAGTAGGTGACTTTGTTCTCCCCAGTTAATTATTTGGAAATTTTATATAAAACACTCCAATTACACTTGCTTCTCATTCCTCCCAGGTCCATACTCCCACCCTGGCACCATCCCCAAAAGACAAAAAACAAAGGCATCAAGTCCAGTTTGTGTAGCCCATGTACTCACTGGAACATGGTCATAGGCTCAGTGGTCAGCCCCTGAAAGAAAACTGAGTCCTTTCCCACCCCAACTCCTCATCCCCAGCCAGACTCCATAAAATGTGAAGAGCTACACTTTAGCACCTTTATCACAGTTTATAAAGAACTCTCCTCAATAACTTCCTGTCTGGACTGTTTCTTTTTGGGGGGTCCTGGGAGATGGGAGATTGTTACAGATGCCATCAATGTCTCTCATTCTCATTTAGAAGCTTCCAGTTGTTGATACCACTGCAAAAGGAGCTTCCTTGCCCATAGCAGCCAGAAGCAGCATTGACCATGGACTTGTACGTGGTTTCCTGCAGCAATTCAGATCACAGACATCAACCTGGTGCCGGGTGACAGCACAGGTCATGGACACCAGGATGGATTTTTGTCATAACCATCATTAGGAGATGGAACAAGAAGGAAGGGACAATTCATTCCTGGGGATTTTGATACAATTACTTCAACACTTACCATTTAGATCACTGTATGTGGCAGTTTGAATATGCTTGGCCAGGAGTAGCACTATTAGGAGATGTGGCCGTGTTGGAGTAGGAGTGGCTTTGTTGGAGGAAGTGTGTTACTGTGAGGGTGGGATTTGAGACATCCTTCTAGCTACATGGAAGGAATCTTCTCCTGTCTGCCTTTGGATCAAGGTGTAGAACTTTCAGCTCTTTCTCCAGCCCCAAGTCTGCCTGGATGCTGCCATGCTCTTGCCTTGATAGTAATGGACTGAACTTCTGAGCCTGTAAGCCAGCCCCAATTAAATGCTGTCCCTCATAAGAACTGCCATGGTCATGGTGTCTCTTCACAGCAATGAAACCCTAACTAAGACACTGTATTAGCAACTGCTTCATTTCTGTGGCAAAATACCTGACTGAGAACGTTAGGAAAGAGATGTTTAGTTCAATTCAAAGTATGGGGACGACAATCTCTAATGGAAGAGGAGGCAGAGCAGCTGGGACAGCTGAGACTCAGAAGCTTGCTGTGTGCCTTGCTCACACCATGATTGTCAGGGGTCAGGAAGCTGAGATCTCGAGTGATCTGCCAGGTAGCTCCTATGGCCCAAAGGTTCTACAACTTCTTCAGACAGTCCCACCAGCTGGGGTTTAAATATTTAAACATGAGGAATGCATCCCATATCAACCTGAACAATCACTACATCGCCATTTACGCAATCATCCATTGCCTATTCTCTCTTTATCACATACAACTTCATGGAAATTTAATGTTGAAGCAGATGAGGAAGATGCAGTGTCTCTGTCTTCCTTCATTTCTTCAGTTTTTAGAAAGGAATCAGTGCGTGCTTATCAAGTGACTTCTTTTGTGATTGGGTTACCTCACTCAGGATGATGGCCTCCAGATATATCCATTTGCCTAAGAATTTCATAAATTCATTCTTTTTAATAGCTGAGTAGAAAAAAAAAGAAAGGAATCATTTATGTTCTTTTTGGAACTAGATTGTGTACAGATTTGAATGTATTGCTCTTGAATCTAGATGACCAATGCGCTCCTGATAGCTGATCAGTTTATGTGCTCAAATATGGAGACTGAGGGAAATCCCTAGAGCTCAGGGGAGAGAGCATGGGCTTTGACCCTAGCACTTGTGCAGTGGGCGTTGGGTAACCTTAGGCAAGTTACACACTCCTGTAGCCTTGAAAATGACAGCAAAGGGGGAACAAAGTGTGTCCACTTGAAGTAGTTTTTCTGCTTACTCATACATAATTCCAGTGCTTCTTTTTAAAACTAACTTTGCTTAGTTTCAGCACCATCTTTCCCTCATGCGGTGATAACAACAGCATTTGACCCTGTGTCAGAATTTAATTAGAAATTAAAAGCAATCCATATGTGTCTTGAGGTATTCATGGTGGAGATCTAATGCGGTGCTATTGCTTCTATTGATTTACTGCAGCCTTCTTTAATCACAGGGCCCTGGGATCTATACTCATCCTCATTCCTGGTGTAATCAGCAAATTGGCAAAGAGTGAGGTTTGTGCAAGAAGGAGAGTTAGCCAGAGACAAAGGGACTGCATAATTTGTTGCTTAAGTGGGGACATAACTGGAAATAAAAGGGTAAGCCAGGCCATCCAGGTTAATCAAGGTCACCTTCCTTTTAGCAGATGGGCACCAATATTGTTTCTGCCTTGCCACAGCCAGTCTGTACCAATCACATCGCTGCCATTTAGAAGTGGTTAGCATGGTAATTGAATAGTATATAAACTCCACAGCATGTGTGCAATATGTGTAGTTCTATACCCTTGTTTATTAATGTCTGAAGGAGCATTCTCTTGGCTAACTTATGTTTTCTGTGCTGAAGAGAACTCTGAGTAAGAGAATATTCTGGGCACAGCAGGAGAGGTGTCAGCTGGTGCTTTAAAATCTTGCACCTTAGGATTTAACAGGAGCTTCATGTGCACAACCTCTGTCCTTCCCACCTGCAGGCTTCCCCTAGTTCTGTGTCTCCAGCCCTTGGCAATTTGATGCCAGTACTAAAAGTTTTGTTTGAAAGATGACATTGTCATTTGATTCCAGAGGCTCTTACTACGATTGGCTTTGTAGACTTGGCAGATCAATTTCTTTGTGAACTATTAAAAGATATGTGAATGAACTGCCAGAGTAAGTGATTATTATATAGCTCTATTATAATTTATCCCAATTTGTTTTGGCATAGTAATTATTATCATCTATCAATCTATCATCTGTCTGCCTATCTATCTATCTATCTATCTATCTATCTATCTATCTATCTATCTATCTACCTACCTATCTATCTATCTATCATGTGTGTGTACATGTACAGGCATGCAACAGAGCTGACTAACTCTCTCTGCATTCATGGCATGCAGTAACATGTGTATAACACATAAGTAGCTGAGAAACAGAGTTAATAAACCTAACTAGAATGTAATGCTACAAGAGTCAACATTTTGTTGGCAATGCTGATATGCATGCGCTCAGGTAGTCAATAAATACTGGTTAAGGGAATGCATGCCATTGACTAGACACTAACTGATTGACTTAACATGTCCCTACGAAGTCACTTTGCTTTGTTTTGTAAATGTGCTGACCTTCACTGTCTTATTCTGACCCTGGTAGTCAAAGAATGAATGCAGTCAGGAGGGGTTTTTCAAACTATGCCAGGGTCATATTTCTTTTTTTGTCTCTCCCTCCCTCACTGGAGCATCTATTCGTGTGTATTCCCTGTGACTCTTCGTGGTTTTACTATTTAAGATTAATGGGACTCGGGAACTTACTGGAAATGCAGACTCTTGGGCATCACTGAATTAGAATCTGGGTTTCATCAGGATCCAGGGACTTGAGTATGTGTTCCCATCTGACAGGCTTGCTGTTACATTTCTCCAGGGAAAGAATATTTATGTGTCTTTTAGGAGTTTATGTTCCCAAGCAGGCAATGTGGATGTCAGGCCACACACCTAAATGGGCACAAAATATGAGCTTATTTTTCCCTTGGCTCAGTTTCCATTTCTACGTTCATACTGCCAGCATGGAAGAAATTGTGTCTTAATGATATATAGCTTTCCTTTCTCCCTCCAGTGCAGTTTACATAGTTGGGAATGAAGGTTGGTCAAATGACTTACCCTTGTATCCATGAAGGTATGCTCTGAGAGGTTTTGACTTTAGTTGGCAGAAAATACAGTAGGTCCTTACTCTTTTTTTATGGACATCATTGGGTCTAGCAAGTGAGGTCTATGTGCTTGACATCATGTGGGTCATGAGGATTTCACTGAAGCATCTGGGAGCCAATTGGCCTGCACATAGCCTAGGAGGCTCTGCCTAAGAAGTAGAAGAAAGAGGTAAGAAAGGTATGTTTGTGATCTGGGTGTTGTATGTATCTCCATGTGTCTGTCTATGCCTATCTATGTGTGAGTTCATATGTTCTGTGTCTATTTGTTCACTTGTGTGTATATGTGTCTCTGTATTGGGGTGTAATGGTTAGTATTGTAAAACTGTCCAGATTTAAAGTCTACCCGGGTTACAAATGCTTGCGTATACCTAAGAGGATTACCTTGATTAGGTTAATTGAGGTGGAAAAACATACACTAAAAGTGGGCAGTGCCATTCCCTAGATTTGTGTCCTGGATTGCATAAAATGGAGAAAGCAAGACAAACACCAGCATTTATTTCTCTTTTCCTGACTATAGAGGTGATATGTCCAAACACACAGCTCTTGCTGCCATGGTAACTTGTATCTTGAATTGTGAACCAAAAAAGCCCCTTCCTTCCTTCCTTCCTTCCTTCCTTCCTTCCTTCCTTCCTTCCTTCCTTCCTTCCTTCCTTAAGTTGCTGTTGTCAGATATTTTATCATAGCAACAGAAAACTAATAAATTGTTCTCTGTGTATGAGTGTATGTGTATTTGTGAGAGTGTTTATCTGCATGTGTGAGTATGTGAATATATATGTGGATGTTTCTATGTATGTGTTCTGATACATATTATGTATGTGTTCAGATATTTTCTTTCTGTAAATGTGTGTTTGTTGATTTGTATGTATGTGTCTATGTATTTCTGGCGTGTATATTTCTGTATGTGTGCTCATGTAGGTATGTAGGTTTGTGAATGTATATCTGTAGCTCTCTGAATATGTGTACATGTATGTCAATTTATATTTTTGTATGTGCATCTGTACTTGTATATCCATTTGACTGAATGGGTGTCTGTGTGTCTTTACGGGAGCATCTGTGTATTTTTGATTCAGGGGTGGAGAGTATTTTCTAGGACCAATTTAAGACATTGCTTTTATTATGCATTATTATCTTTCTCTATGTTCGTCATCTCTGAGAACTTTCTTCTACTGTGTGACATTTTCTCATTCTCTTTATTTGTAATGTGTTCCTTGGGGACAGCCTTCAACAGAGATGTTTTTCTCAGAGACTCTGGGGCCGTTTCTTAAAGGGTTTAAGTTCTTGGAAACACAGAGGCTAAAATGATGCTGTCATAGCAGTTCCCTGGGGGAAGGGGCAATGGGTCGTGGTGAAGACAGAGAAATTACCATGAGGGAAAAACAAATGTCATAATATCTCATTTTTTTCTATTGCAAGAATGAAGGAACAAAGAAAAGTGAATCACAAAGCAAGACCCAAAACAGGACCTAATCACTTAGCCACATCAGGCACCATTTTGAACGGAGAGAACCACATTTTTCTCTGGGTTAGTGGGGACACAATTGGAATAGCGTTGCACTAGCTTCAAGAATTAATTCAAAGAGCTGGTGCTAGGATGTGGAACTCAAGAGCCTAACAGGCACCTGTCACTCAAGCGCATCATCAGCTGTGAGCTGCATGCTGCCCCAGACAAAACAAACCTTCTAAGGAATGCTCGACTGAACCACTCTTGCAACTCTTTCGATCCCTAAATGGGCCACACAATGGTTGTTTGAATATTCTGCTTGTTAGAATTTGGAACATAAATTTCTACCACTGTCTATGTTTTCAATGCTTGTTATTTTTAGCAAAGTGTGGAGCCTGTGGGAGGTAAGGATTAGATGGTAGAATTAGGTCACTAGGAACAGTCCCTTGATAGTCATAGCCCAGTCCCTGGTTCCAGACAGTTCTCTGCTTCCCGCTTCATCAAATATGAGTAGTTACTATCTTATGTTCTCCCCACCTTGGACAGAACCACTCTGCCATGTATTTCCTGCCATGTTGGGCAGAAGTCCCCTGACACCGTGAGTCAAAATTAAATATTTAAAGTTGTTTCTGTGAGGTGTTTTGATCACAGCAACATTGTTATTTTCTGTCCTTTGCGTGATTCTTTCTAATGGCAAATATGCAGAGAAGTGAAAGGTGCTTCATGAAACTAACTAATGTGCTGTGTAGCATATATGTAGTCATTGCTGTCTACTGGGCAAGTGCAAGCATGGTGTTCTGTCTCTAACAAATGTTTTTCAACTGAGAGGACTATTAAGTATATCTCTAATGCTTTGTCTTATTTATTTATTTTGTCTTTTCAAGACAGGATTTTTCTATGTAGCCTTGGTAGTCCTGGAATTCATTCTGTAGATTTGTAGAATTCATAGTAGAAATCTTTGTCTCTGCCTCCTGGGTGCTGAGCTTAAAGGTGTGTACCATTCTGGCTGTCTTCCACTGCAATTTTTGAGAGAGTATTTGTTAATGATTGGCTAGATAGGCTGCCCAGGAAGCCTCAGGGATATTCCCGTGTCTGCTTCCCCTGCGCTGGGATTACAGGCATGTGTCGTGCCATCTGGCCTGTTACATAGGTCTTAGGAATCTGAACTCAGGTTCTCATGCTTGCGCATCAAGCACTTAATGATTGAACCATCTGTCAAGCCCACAACTTTGTATTTCTTATGATGCTGGGATATTAGATTTTACAGTGAAGATCTCAACCATGGGCCTTGTTAAGGCTGCATTCCAACCAGACCGTCTATCCTTCAGTCTTGAGAAGTCTGTGATGGTTTTGGGTTGTTTATTTTGTTTTTCTTTTACTATTGTTATTTTGTGAGGTTATAATACATTATTTATTATAATACATTATTTCCTCTTCCCTTTCTTCCTCCTAAACTCTTCTAAATACCCACCCTTGCTCTGTTTTCATATTTGCTCTCTCTTCAATTGCTGTTACGTGTGTGTGTGTGTGTGTGTGTGTGTGTGTTAGGTTTCATAAATAAGAACCTACATAGCCTATATAATGTTAATTGTATATGTTTTCACGACTGATCATTTGGTATTAGATAACCTATTGGTCTTAGATTCCTTTATAATAAACAATTAACTCACACAGAGATTGTTTCTCTGACTCACTAGCATTGATAGGTGAAACTATAAACAGGTGAAAAGCTTAGAGGTCATGGAGATTAGTTCATTGTTTACAATTTAAAACTGGTATGGAGGTCATGGGTTGCATGAATGTTGTGGACCAATGGGCACCACTTCCCAGTTTTGGTGGCAAGTTTGTTCATGTATCTGTTCATCATTTGTTTTCATCCATCCATCTGTGCCAATGCAACGAGTTGGATAAGTCAGGCTTTCTTGCTGTAGAAATGAAAAGGCTGTGGCACAGTGACTGGCCCAAGGTCAGGTACCAAACCAAAGACCTGGGGTCTTCAGATTCTACTAAAAAACAATAAAACAATAGTTACTGGTATGAGTTTCATTTCTACATGGACACTTTTGCTGGGTAGAAGTGTGTGAATGGGTTAGCCTAACACACTCCTTTTGACAGTCTTTGTGTCTAATGGAGAAGCTTACACAGCAGCTGATGTACAGATCTTTCCCTCTGTGTGTGAAGCCCTTGCACTTCTGGTGACAAAAGATTGATTTTCACTTTGAAAAAAATTGCCTCAGCTCTGTCTGGGTAGATTTCAGAGGATAGCACTCTGACATTGGCTCTGACACTGACTCTAGGGTAGAGCAGAAGCCCTGAGACCATCAGTGTGTAGAATTTCTGACTCCAGCAGAGTTCCTTGAGGGTGGGCTGTTTCCCTTCCTGCACTCCATGGTCAGTCTGCCACCTCTCTCCAATTGCTGTTACATAGATGGGCTTGTATGGGTGTGTGTGTGGGTGTGTGTGTGTGTGTGTGTGTGTGTGTGTGTTTGATTATGTAACTACCAGTCTGAACCCCCCAGATCTTGGTTGCTCAGAGCTTAGGAGCTTTTCCCATCCTTATCTTTTCTGTCTGGAGGATTTTTCTGACTCTCAGAGTTTCTCCATACCTTCCTGATTAACTGCTTTATGATTAATTAAGCAAGATTGGCTTTAGTTGCTTACATATACAAGTCCTATGCCCCAATATAGGGGAATGCCAGGACCAGGAATGGGAGTGGGTAGGTTGGGAAGTAGGGGGAAGGGGGAGGGGATAGGGGATTTTCAGAGGGGAAACTAGGAAAGAGGATAACATTTGAAATATAAATAAAGAAAATATCTAATAAAGACAAGGAAGAAAAAAGAAATACAAAAGGAAAGCAAAACCATCTCTCTTTTTTAATGGCAGCAGATTTAACTCATACATCTCTTCTTAAGATATTTATACACACACACACACACACACACACACACACACACACACACACACACACACTCATCTATTATCTACATGGAAGGAGACTATCTTTTCATTCTTTGATATGAGGCTTATAGTGTGATTTATTTTGGGTTTCTCAAAGTGTGACATTTGGTATGTCTTGGCTCTTACACTTCTGCTGTCCCTATGGAAAGGGTGTGTGTGTTAGTTTGGATGTAATTGGCCCCCACAGGCCCATAAAGAGCAGAACTATTAGGAAGTGTGGCCTGCTTAGAATCAGTGTGGCCTTGTTGGAGGAGGTGTGTCACTATGGAAGGTGGCTTTGAGGTCTCTTATGTTCAACTCATATCCAGTGGCACAGTCCCCTTTTGCTTCCTGTAGATCAAGGCATAGAACTTTCAGCTTCTTTTCTAGCACCTCTGTCTGCCTGGATGCAGCCATGCTTCCTGCCATGTTGATAATGGGCTAAACCTCTGAAACTGTAAGCCAACCCCAATTAATGTTTCCCTTTATAAGAATTCCCATAGTCATGGTGTCTCTTCATATCAATGGAATCCCTAACTAAGACACATGACTAGATTTTGTGAAATCCAAGAGGAGGAAGAGAGATGTATGGTACAGAGCTAGCCAGCTAAGGTCCCCTGTCTAGATCAGCAGATACCAGACAATCCACAAACAAACAAACAAACAAACAAACAAACACCCAACCATTTCTGGGTCTTCGGGCAAAGGCCCCTAATCATTTTGAGACAGAATTTCTCTGTGCAGTCCTGGCTGTCCTGAAACTCACTCTGTAGACCAGGCTGGTCTCGAACTCAGAAATCTGCCTGCCTTTGCCTCCAAGTGCTGGGATTACAGGCATGCACTACCCAAAGCCCACCCACTAGTGACATACTTCCTCCAACAAGGCCACATCCCCTACTCCTTCTAAAGTACCAATCCCTGATGACTCAACATTCATATGTATGAACCTATGGGGGCTATTCTTATTCAAATCACTACACCTTGACTAAAAAGAAAAAGAGGACCCAGTGGCAGGGTTTTGAAATTATGAGGGCTATTCCTCAATGAGGAGACTTCCAGGTCTGATGCAGATATATTCCTTTGAATTCTATGTCTGAAGTACATAGTATCTCCAATAATGTCTTACCTTCTTTTCTGGAAGAAACCAAGGGTAATGGCAATAGCTTATATTATTTTGGGGGGTCTCTGACTTCACTGACCAACAACTGAAAAAGAGGATTCCTATACCTGATACTGGATTTTTTGCTAGATAATCTACATTTTGGGGGGGGGGGCATTGAATTGTTCCTTCACTATTTAGATAGGAAGATGATCTCCCTACAATTCTAGGTACTCTCTTCTAGTGCTAATATCTTTTAGAGCTACCCTTTCTTGATGTTACATATGAGTCCAGGCTTTATGTTCTAGCCTGTGAATGGGATTAAGTTTCTGATGCCTTTCTCTATTTGTAGGTTGATTATAAAAATAGAAAAGCAATGAATATAAGTTACTAAATCCTTAAGCCTGGCTGAATTAAAAATTGTGATTGTTAATTTGTCCATTTGATTAAAGAACTCATTTATTTCAGAAAACGCAAAAGTAGCACTTATCTTAAATGTTATATTTGAACTTATAACACTCAAAAGCATGTTGTATTATTCATCACTTTCCTCCCTGTCATGACTAAATACCTAACAAGAACCAACTGAAGATAAGAATGGTTTATTGTGGCTCCCAGTTTGAAGGGGCACAGGCCATCACTGTGGACAGGTATGGTGGAGGGAGTGTGAGATAGCTGGGTACATTGTGGCTAAAGTCAGACACAGAAAGGACAGGAAGTAGGGCTGGGCTAGTAAACTTTAGAGCTGACTCTAGGTGATTCAGTTTGTCCATCTAGGCCCTACTTTAAGGTCCACCTCCAGTTGAGAACCAAGTGTCCAAACAGTCAAGCTTATAGAGACAGGTCACAGTCAAGCCACAGCACGTGTTAATTTGTTGATGTCTCCTACTCTGAGATTGTCCAATAACTGATATGCTAAATGGTTTGAAATGGTAAGTTTGTCTTAAAATTTCATCATAATGTCCACCTTCCCCAAGTAAACCGTGCACTGATATTACAAAAGATGATTAGTTAAATAGGTTTTATGTGAAGAAAGCTACTACTTTTTATGCTGTGAAACTCCCCCTACTCTTATTTCTTGACATTAAGCAATAGGAAGCAGGAATGAAAATGGAAAGACATGCCAGAATGGTAAAAAACCTGCAAAGCAACAGAATAGTCTGTAGGTATGCAGTGACTTCCCCTGCCTATAAAAAGAACATAGCTGGCCTTTTACAGTATAAGGCTGTGGTAGATCTAGTTTAACTCCTCTTAAAGGTATAAAGGTGCTTCAGCTTGCAGGGTAAGGGTCAGAATCACAGCTTGGCCCTCTTCTGCTCTGAACTGTTTTGAGACATGTTCATCTAGAGGTGGCTTATTTTTGCTTCTGGTGTTAAAATCACAACCTTAGATATGAACATCTCTCATAAAGGGCTACTGTTAGGGCAGAAAACACATTCATGAATCCTTCTGGGGTCTTGTTTAATATAGGTGATTATTTAGTGTAACTAGCAGAATTTCCAAGCACATTTGTTTTGCTTGTGTGCATGTTTGTGTAGCTATAGGTACATTACATACATACACTTGTATGTGCGTTAGGACCAGCATATAGCCTGGGATGTTGCTCCTCATGCTCTTTCCACGTTGACGTCTTTCTTTTTTGAGACTAGTTTTCTCACTGGCCTGCAGCTTGCCCAGTAGTGAGTAGGGTAGGTGAGCAGTGAGCTCAAGCTTCAGGGAGGAACCTGTTTATGCCTCCCCAGCCCTGGATTATAAGTGTGCATCACCATGCCTGGCTTTTTATTATGTAGGTTTCACAGATCAAACTCAGGTCCTCATGCTCCACGGAGCTATCTCCCCAGTCTCTCCAAGTACATCTTATATGTAAAAACCACTGCGTTCCCAGGAGCCAGTCTGCTTTGTCAGCATTTCTTATACCCTCCTCTCGTCTTTTGTTTTTGATAAAAGAAATAAAATGTCCATGGTTCTTTTTAATAGAAATTTACACATATAAACTCAGAACAAAGGACTGTTTTGACAGCATGGAGTTCTAAGAAAGCAGGGCTCAGATGAAACGACCAGAAAGTGCCATTACATCCATGGCTCAAGGAACAACAGTGCTCGGCTGATGTATTCCAGGCAAACCCCACAGCATAAATCTTTAATACCACTGCCTTTCATGTGACATTTTTATATAAAAACTGTTTGCAGAGCAGTGTAACCTTTTCTGGTGTTCGTTCAAATTAATCAGGGCTGCCCAGGCCTCACGTTTCACCGTATAACTAACTGCTTGAGATACGTCAGCAAATACTATCAACACATTTTGATTTGGCTCCTTGTTTGGAGTCTCACCAGAACCAAATAAGGGGTTGACATACCAGTTTTCAAACAAGGTCAACGGTGAGGCTGCTGCTGCTGTGCTTAGATAGACATTCTGATGCCTGAGTGCCAGCCTGCAGTGTTTGTGCAGTGGGCCAAGGCCAAGGCTTTCTCTTCATAGCAGGTATAAATTTTGACTTCATAAAAAGTCATAAATTTTAAGTTTAGGACAAATTCTCCGTCTGTCTCTATCTCTCTATGTGTGTGTCTGTGTGTCTATCTGTCTCTGTCACACACACCACCACCACCACCACCACCACCACCAACAACAACAACAACAACTTACACACACTACCACCAAGGAGGAAGCATTCAATTTTATTTAAGTAACAGAATGCTAGTTAAGGAGTAAATAAGCTTATTTCTTCATTAGAAATAAGCTATACAAGTCTAAAATGGATATATATTTAGAACCATAGATCTTAGAATATTTACTGAGGATGGGTTTTCCATTTATTGAATAATTAGCAAAATATTTTAGAAAATATTTATCTCACTGTACATGACTCTTGATTGCAAACCAATTGTTATTTTTTGAGCTTACCTGACTCTAACAAGAGTTTTTAGAATGAGGATTTTGATTGACCCACTCTTCTGTGGATTTTGAGTCACCAAGGATATAGGATAGATACACACACACACACACACACACACACACACACACACACACACAGGTCCATCTATTGCTAGCTCTATGCTTTTGCTTGGACCTTCTCTGCTTGCCTTCCCTCATCTTCCTTGGAGGTTGTCCAATGGCCTGCAGAGTGTCAGAAGCACATGGCCTCAAAGCTTACGGCTATAGAGAAAGAGCAGTTGCTGCCTTCAAGAAGAGTCTGGGACTAGCATAACTGGCTCATTTTGGGGCAAAGCCAAGCTGAGGTAGGCTTGGATCTCCAAGCGGCCTCACTTGGATCAGAGCTGCTATTTTAGCACCACATGGTGTACTGAGACAGCCATTGAACTGTGCTCACTCTCCAAAGGCAGGGATGCTGTAGGGACCATAAACTAAAAGTAAAAAAGTAAAAATAAAAATCTGCCCATTATAGTAGCAGAGAGTCCTCAAGTAGACTCCATGTTCACTCATGATGATTGGTTTAGTCTTCCTAGCTACCTAGTCAGGGAGTTCAGTTGTGGAGCAAAAGCATCAGGGATAATGGACTTATATGCAAGAACATAAGACTCAGCATACAGATATACAGTTAGGTTTGCAAAGTAGCAGGCTAACAAAGAAGAGGGCTGGTGTTTAGAAGAAAGTGGATTTTATGAGGAGGCATACAAATGGATTCTAGGCTACAAACATACTGAGAGAATCCATTTCTTATTCCAGCATGCTGTTGTTTCAAAGTGGCTACCTTTCAAGAACTGTACAATGTATCAATAGCTGGGATATTAAGACTCTGACATAGACAATGTACCAAGCAAAACTGTACACTTTAGATAAAAAACAAAAAACTGAGTTATACATCTTCTTTTCTGCCATGCTAGGGAATTGAACTCACTATGGTGAGTGCTTGGTAAGTGTTCTATTGACAGAGTTATGCCTCCAGACCTGGAGTTTTATCCAAGTCTTATGAGTGTCAAGGGGAGAACTCATAGAATAAAGTAAAAGTGGCCAATGGAGGCTGTGTTGTCTTGAAGAAAAGAGGCTTCCTCTTGAGCTTCTCAGTTCTTCAGCCGGCACAGGAAAACATAACGAAGGCAAACCCAAGAGCTCCCTCTCCTCTCCTCTCTGTCCATCTGTCTGTCTCTATCTGTTTCTGTCTCTGTCACACACACACACACATACTCTCTCTCTCTCTCTCTCACACACACACACACACACACACACACACACACACACACACACACACACAATGCTGGTATCCCAAAGCAAACAGCTGCATGACTGGATGCTCTATCTTTCCATCCAGCTCCCTGCTCACATGCCCCCATCCTTCAATAGGTACAGCAATAAGAAAAGTGAGAAGATCAGAGGAGAGCAGTAAGAGCCAATGAATGAACAGTTGTATCCAATAATACCCCTGCCACATGGCAATCCATGAGAGAAATCAGAAGAAACTCTTTCCTCTTTGCTTTTAGCTCCCTATAAAATTTCTAATACATTTGATCTGCCTATCTCTCTATTAGTTATTTTTTCACTGATGTGACCCAAGAAAAGCAGCGTAAGAAAGAAAGGATTCATTTTGGCTCCTGGTTTGAGTGTGGAGTCCATAATGGCTGGGAAGTCAAGGCAGCAGGAGCTTTAAGCAGTTGGTCAAATTGCATCTCCAATCAGAGGACAAAGAGATGAATACCGATCTTCAGCTCACTTTGTCCTTTTTATTCACTCTAGGGTCTCAACTCATGGACAGTGCTTGCCCACACTTAGGCTAAGTCTTCTTACCTAAATTATTCCAATCTGGAAACTCTTACTGACACATACAGAGGTCTATTTTCATGGTGATTCTAATTCTAATAAAGTTAACGTGGAAGAGCAAGTATTACAGAGCAGGTGGTTGCTCCGTGCACTTCAATGCATAAACTTTACTGCTATCGTAAAACTGAGATGACTTCATTATACTTCCAGAGTTTCTAAGTCATAGGGGATGATATAGTGGTCCCCTAAGTTACATTTCCAGAAAGATCCCTGGGGAAATTGTTGCTATTCATGTAGAACTTCAAGAGCCAGTCAGAAGAAGCCAGTCGAATTTCAAGAGCCAGTACATCGGCTGAGTTCTAAGCTAGACTCCAGGTCCCAGTAATTAGGACCTGTGGTTTAGCAGAGAGGCGGGTTGAAGCTGTTTAGCAAGGGGGGATGCTCCTATTTATGACAAAAGCAGTGTGGTGATCTTAATTATCAACTTGATTGACATGAGATCAGTAAGAGGCCTGCTTCTAGGATCTGTGAGGGTATTTCCTGGAAGCGTTAATTGAGCAAGACCCTCACAGTAGGCTGCAGCTTCTGGCAGCAATCTAGATAAATAACAGGTCAGGGGTGAGAACAGGGACACTTTTGTATCTCTGTCTGCTTTGCACCCTGCTATTGAGTGTATTGTCCTTGTCACTGCCACTACTTCTGTTATTCTTCACCAGCATCAGAACTCTGCTTCCTCAGCCTTCCAATGAGGACTGAAGACCGGCAATGATCCAGGCTTTCTTTGCCAGTCTGGGACTGCTGAAGCATCCAGTCTGTGGACCGAAGAGCTAACTGGCTTTCAGCTTCTCTAGCACGCAGATGGTCATTGTTGAACTACTCAGGCCAAATCTTTTAAGCCAATCTAATAAATCCCCTTTGTAATATATATTAATTCTACTGTTCTGCTCCTGTAGAGAACCGAGACTAATACAGGAAGAATGTCAGAGCAAAGCAGAGGCATATGGTTAACTCCAGCTCATATTCGGGTAAAACTGGAGGGCTTGTGTCTCTGAGAATCGACATCCCTCAAGCAATAATTAGGCAGAGTTTTTAAGACATCAGAAAGCGCTCATTTTAGAAGGTTGATTCCAAGGCTGCTTGGGAGTGTGAGTGCAAATCGGGAAGGAAGTCAAAGGGCTTGCTACGTGGCATTGGCCTACAGGAAAGACTGAAGGTGGAGATTATGTGGATTCACAAACGGACTCATTCTAGGCTTGAGACCAACAGACCCATTTCATCCCCAGGCAAAACAGAGTGAGGGGGTGTTGGTGCTGACCAAATACTGAGCCAAGACAGACACTGGATGCAGATCTCATAACTGTGTTCAAAAGATGACTACTCAGGACCTATCATGATTAGAATCACCAAGCAGGGCCTACCGAGATCATCGTATTTCTCAAACTTTCTGAGATTGACTATGATTTTCAATCCAGGAAGAAACTTTCTTGACTAGAAACCTTGACTTTAGAATGTATAAAACTGCATTCCCAGGGTGGTTCTGCCTAGAGACAGACTTTGATTTTGTATGGCCAAGGGCTCTGCACTTAAATATCGTTGCTTCCTCCTGTTCTCCCATCTCCACTCTGGATGCCACCACAAATGAGCTCAACACAGACAATTCAAAACCTAAAAGGGAAACAGTAGGAAAACAGTAGGAAAATAGTTTGTTTCCAAGGACTGGCATGTTCTTATCTTCAATACAGATCAGTGACTCAGTATCTGATGGAATAATTAATATATATTAATATATATGTATATATATACACACACACATATGTGTATATATATATATACACACACACATATATGTGTATATATATATATATATGTATATACACACACACACATACACACACATACACACACATACACACACACACACCACACCACACACACACACACACACACACACACACACACACACACACACACATACATATATTTCTTCTCCAAACAATTAATGGTCAATTTCCAAACCTTGCCACACGGCTGTCTTCCAATCTTGCCAAACTCTCTGGAGGCAAGTGTCTTAAGTTCCAGAGGCAGCAAGAACAAGCCTAGAACAAAGTGACAGAAAAGAGCTGGGGCTTCTCCTGAACCCCAGAGCCCTCTGAGACATTCCAAGATCTCCCAGTACTGCTGTGCACACGCGTGCTTGTTGATCCCCTTTCAGGGAAACTTCATCACAACACTATTGTGACTTGGGCAAAGTTTTAGAAACTTCACAAATCAAGTCTAACTTCTCGAGCTCTTTGTTTATATTGGATAGTAGCCCTCTATCAGATGTAGGATTGGTAAAGATCTTTTCCCAATCATTTGGTTGCCGTTTTGTCCTATTGACAGTGTCCTTTGCCTTACAGAAGCTTTGCAACATTATGAGGTCCCATTTGTCAATTCTTGATCTTAGAGAATAAGCTATTGGTGTTCTGTTCATGTATTTGAAAGTCTTCCCCACTTTCTCTTCTATTAGTTTCAGTGTATCTGGTTTTATGTGGAGGTCCTTGATCTACTTAGACTTGAGCTTTGTACAAGGAGATGAGGATGGTTTGGTTTGCATTTTTCTACATGCTGACCTCCTGTTGAGCCAGCACCATTTGTTGAAAATGCTGTCTTTTTTCCACTGGATGGTTTTAGCTCCTTTGTCAAAGATCAAGTGATCATAGGTATATGGGTTCATCTCTGGGTCTTCAATTCTATTCTATTGATCTTCCTACCTGTCACTGTACCAATACCAGGCAGGTTTTTTGTTGTTGTTGTTGTTTTGTTTTGTTTGTTTGTTTTGTTTTGTTTTCACTATTGCTCTGTAGTACAGCTTGAGGTCAGGGATGGTGATTCCCTCAGAAGTTTGAAAATGGGTTTCACCAAATCAAAGGCAAACACAGAAGTTAAACACTAGGTCATTTGGAATAGCGCGTGTCAAAAGGAGATGTAAATAAAACAATAGTTTTGTAAAACAAACAAACAAACAAACAAACAAAACCCTCCAAAAACCAGTGTTAGAACACATTCAAGAAAGGAAGTATAGTCTAGTCCATAAGAACTTGTCTGTTGAAAATTTGGCTTAGTCTTAAGAACTTTGAATTAGGAGAGGATGGCATAAAGGACTCTCTCCCCAAAGTGACTTTTACATGAACTATTTAACTATTTTATGCAAATTTTTGTATGTGAGAAATCTATGCTTTTCCAAAACAGACCAATGTTCTGATCCTATTATGCAAAGGAGAGAATTCACATTCAGCTTTGAAACCCTGGAGGGGATGAGTAACACCTTTTTTGGTGTGCTATCAAAGACCACAACAAATCTTGGCACCTGACTATAAATAAAAGGAAATTGAAAAGGATTTCCCAGAAGCCCCAGGGAGAGTGCTTAAAAAGAGAGTGACGTTCTCTGCAGAATGAAGTGATTTGTTCTCAGGCAATTCACCTAGAGACATTTTTCTCCGGTTACTAAAGGTCTGGCTGGGAAGAGTCTCGAATGACATATTCAACAGAGGATGTCTTGGAAGGCCCTCTCAGTTCCTTTTTGGGACTCAATAAGGGGACAAACTTAGAAACAAGGAAACATTTGGCTGGCTCCTCATCAGAAAAAAAAAAATTAATCCCATCTAGTATTACATGCGGCTTTGCTCAAAATAAAACAGCTGCCTGGGAACAAAGTGCAGCCATTACCAGCTCAGCACATGCAGGTTTTCTGTGTGCTTTAGCTTGATGCAGTGTGTCAGGCTGAGGACGTATGCAGGTGCCATTCCAGAAAGAATGCACATTTATTTTCCTTCCACTTAATGTTTGAGCATGGTCACAGTCACCAGATGGGTCAGGAAAGCAATGACAGCAAGGTATAAATCTTCAGGGGCTTTATCAATCTGATTGAATTGAGAGGCTAAAGTAGATTTTGCTAGAAATCCAATAAACTCTCTCCACCTCAAAGAGTAATAAGGATTTGTGGCAATTGTCTCCTTTGTTATCATCTGTGATCTCTTTTTCTTCTCCTTTCTCTGTTTCATTTCTTTCATGTTATGACTCATTTTATTCTCTAAAGATGTTAGGTGAGTCGCAGATCCTCCAGCCTAATTAGTTAAAGAACTGGCTTGGAGCTGGACAGATCAGAGAGCAAGAATAGGCTCTTCCCTTTTTATTATACAGTCCAAAAGGTTGTCGCTAGCTTTAAAAAACAAAACAAAACAAAACAAAACAAAACAAAACAAAACAAAACAAAACAGAAGAAGAAGGACCAAGGTTGGGCCAGAGAGATGCTCAGTGTAGAGCGCTTGCTGTGCAAACATGGGAATCTGAGTTCGAATCTCCAGAACTCACCTGAACACAGATGGGACATCAACTCTTCTAAGGTGAGGTGGAAAGCACAGATAAGGGAATCGGAAGCTTGTGAGCCTGCTAGCCTAGCAAAGACAGTGGTGAGCAACAGTGAGATGCTGTCACAAAGAAGGTGGAAGGTGAATTGATTCTTGAGGCTGTTCTCCGACTTCCCCTCACTCTGTGGCATGCACATCCCACCCTTCTACAGAGATTTTTCAAAAATGAAACTATCCTTTTTAGTGGTTGGGAGAGTTATGCATATGAAGCATGGTGCTTTCTGGTCCATGTGTGTGGTACCTGACATCCAAGGTTAGATTTCCTAGCTCAAAGTTTGCTTTCTTCAAGAAGGCAGGAATTGTCAACAAACACATGAAATGCTCACCATCATTCGATTTCTCTGTCCTGGGGTCTTGGCTGTAGGAATGTGAGACTGATGGCTGTGGTTTCCTGTAAGTATAAATGTCTTAATGCTTAGTTTTATTTTTATGTGTGTGAGTGCTTTGCTCACATGCATGTCTGTGCTGTGTGTATGTGCCTGGCGTCTGAAGATATCAGCAGAAGGATTCAGATAACCTGGAGCTGGAGTTACAGATTGTTACGAACTACACCATGCAGGTGCTGAGAATTGAACCCAGGTCCTTTGCAAGAACAAACAGTGCTCTTACTAGCCTAGCTATCTCCGTAGCCAAGCACTGGTATATTAAATTTTCTATAGCATGCTAATTGGAAAATCACATCATAGCCCAGTGCATAGCACTGAGGAAAGTCAAGCTATGTTTTGGTTTCATGTGCTGTTCAGATATTACATCTTAAAAAAAAAACTTACAAACAAAAACAAACCTGGATCTATCACATGGTTTCTGCTGGAACTTACCAGAGTTTATTGAATGCATTTTCCATAGTAACTACAAAAATAATTATTTGCAAGTCTCCTTATTAGTAAACTCACTTGTGTGGGTCACTATTCATGCTGTGACAAACACTTCATTGGGGCAGGGGAAGTTGATTTTGGTTCATGTCCCAGAAGACCTAGCCATCCTCTGTGGGAGGACAGAACATCATGATAGCAAGAGTGCACAGCAGAACAAAGCTGCTTACCTTATGGTGATCAGGAAGCAGAGAGAAAGGGAGAGATTGGAATGTGATATGCCCTTCAGAGACATTTCCATAGTGGGGTAATTCCTCTAACTAGGTTCCACTTTCCACCCTGTGACATTGTGGGGCATCTCAGGATCTCAGTCATTCTGCCCTCAGTGCTTGAGTTGTGAACGGGTACTATCATACTGAGTGAATATGGTTGAAATTATGATCAAATTTTAAAAATTATTATTAAGGAATAAACTTCCTTGAAGAGGGCAAATCCAAGTTGAGCTATGTTTAACACACACACACACACACACACACACACACACACACACACACACACATCAAAAGACTAAACATGAACATTCTAGGCAGAGTAATCAAGAGGTACAAATACCCGAAGGTGGCCAAAGGATCAGCAACAGGAAGATGGCAGGCAGTGTGGCTGGGATGTAGCAGATGAAGGATAAAGCATCTGGTGATGGGCATTTGGGACCAGAAACTGGAACAGGTAGGTCTAAGAAAGTTCTTGCAGTGAGGAGGCATGCCAATGGTTCTATTCAGGCTGGTAATGAAATCACTATGGAGGCTGTTGAGATAATACAGGGAAAAGATTAACACCTTGTACTAACATGGAGGTAAAGGAAATAAAATCAAAATGATTTGGGGTAGATTTTGGAAGTCGATTTTAGATTGAGTGGTAGCTAGGAGAAGCAGTCTTGAAGCAAAAATAGAATTTAAGGCTGACATAGACTTTTTGTTGTTGTTGTTGTTTCATCCTAGTAGTGGATGGTAGATATCATTACAGAATGTGTTCGGGTAGCGTGGGGATCAATAGCATAGGTGTCATCCCATTTGTGTTAGTTTAATCCCAGGCGTGGTCTCTAAACCTTATTTGAACTAATAGTGTACTTGCTGAAGGAAGAGCTCACCTTATAATGTAAGTCCACTCTTATTAAAAACCAGATTGTTGGCCATCTCATTCAGAGAAACCTAGATCAGGTGACAGGGGCCGGCTCAGAGTGAGTTTAGTCCTGCCTGCTTTCTTTCTTTCTGTATCCCTTGCTTCCTTCTTTTATGTAGCTCCCTTTCTAGCTGTCTTCCTCCCAGCAGCCATTGTGTGAAAACTTGCTTCCCAGTTTCTCCCTGATAGCTTGGGTCATCTTAATCTTCACCAGCTCTTGGTGCCTGGCACAGAGTTAATGACCACACTGGAGCAACTTCCTCCTCTTCCTCCTCCTCCTCCTCCTCCTCCTCTCCCTCCTCCTCTTCCTCCTCCTCCTCTTCCTCTTCCTCCTCCTCCTGGGTTTAACTGTGTAGCCCTGGATGTCCCAGAACTCATTCTGTAGACCAGGATGGCTTTGATTCACAGAGTTCCACCTGCCTCTGCCTCCCAAGTATTGGGATCAAAGGTGTGTACCACCATCACCTGGCTCACACTGGAACTTCTTGAATCAATGAATGAATGAATGAACATATTCAAGTGTGTTGTGGTACCCAGGTCTTCTCTTTGCTCAGTCTCATTCTGGTCTGTCACAAGGAACAGCAATGACTGGAATTACATTGTACAACAGTTTGGTTCTGATTCTACTACTTTTTTGTCCATGGTACAGACTCTAGTGTTAACGGATGTGAATCTTCATGGGCCTCTGTACCTACCTCTTTTGCTTAACTCTATGGCTAGAATTCAGAAACAGATTCCCTCCCTGCTTTTGACAGTTCTCATAATGCCTGCATTTTGTTTCCTTCCATCACCATCTCTTTGAAAGATCTATATTATTTACTTTGCGACCCTGTGGCCATTTTCCTGAGGATCTAAATAGCACCTCCTCTCCTATTCCTGTTTTCAGGGAACCAGAGACTTTCTCTGTCAGGACTCTACTCTCCTAAACCTCCTAGACAGCAGCTACTTGCAGAATTTCCCGTGAACTGCTTATCATTGTCTGATCAGGAACTCCCTAACCACAGGTGCTAAGGAGTTCTGTCCTAAAACCTAGCGCAGCTCACAGCCAACTCAGGGAACATAAGGTAACTCAACTTCTGGATGTCTTTGACTGTCCAAGCCTTAGCTACCATTCTTCCGTCTGGTAAGTTACTGAATACAGCAAACATAACTGCACAAAATGCATGGAGGTGAAAATAAGTCATCCAACTACTGAAAAGAAGAGTAAGCAGTGGTGTTTATAAATGTTTAGAAGGATCTAATTATTGGCATATTGAATGTGTATGTGTGTATGTGTGTGTGTAAAATTGGTTGTGCTTATCTGATAATAGTTTCATATTTTAGTTGCTCACTATGTATTCTAAAAACATTAAGATTCTATTACACACTGTCAGGTCAAGAAATAATTATTGGAATCTTCCTCAGGAGTCCATCCTGTGCTAAGGACAGGGATCCCACTTTCCATCCACTCGCTCATGGACTAATGCTATTGATCTACCGCTCTGTGCTGTCAGGCACTTTCTGACTTATGATCCATTCCTGCACATTTTTGCCCCAATGGGTTTTGGAAGGCTGCTCTTGTCTAAGAACTAGAAGAGAATCATAAACAGTTGTTAGACACTGCACACAATACGGTAGTCCTTCCTGACCCTCAGTGCCACTCAAAATAAAAACAGTGAGTTGTAAAGTACATTCAAGGAAGTTCAACAAAGCAATCAGTTCTCACTCTGGCTATTACTCCAGTGGTTTGGTTAAAGCTTACATAAATCACAGACCTATTTCTATATTTTTCTCTTTTAATTGTTGTCAGGGACTCTCGTTGGCAGGGGCCATAAGTAATATTTAGTTGGTAATTCGGTTCATGGGATCTGTGGACAGGTAATTAGATTTAAACAACTAGCTACAACATAAAAAGAGACTCATTCTATTATGCAAATGTGTCCAGAGGGTCAGGGGTGTGAGCACATTTCTGTGTGAGCAGGAGTCCTCCAGAGCAGGGGTCTGTGGGAGCGAGACTCCTTGTGAGCAGGGCCTCCTAGCTCTCCCTTTTTGCTTTCACATCCATATTTAAAGGGGAAATTGTTTCCAGGTTGAAGACATAATGGAATGTACAGAAATCATAGTTCATACCAAAAAAAATAAGGTAACATATGGCCACTAGGGAGTCCTGTGAGATGAATGAACTCAGATGTATCTGCCTGCGTTTTTGAAGTTTTGTGGGTCTTGTTATGGCAAACCTGAAGTGCGAAATGTTTGTCTTGTGTCTGAGATTAAGAATTAGGATAACTGCAAACTCAAAAGCTTCCTTTGCGTGATTCTTTTTTTTTTTTTTCTTTCTCTCTTTCCATAGTAACTTTCAACTTACATGGAACGTTCAAAGAGTAACATCAAAGGATTGTATTATCAGTTAAGTTAGGATAATAGACTTGGGTTTCACTCTTGTCAGGAAAGGGAAACTTTTCCAACTTGGAGTTAAAGTTCAATTTGTTGTTCTTGGCAGTGGCCCAAGAGGGAAATCGCATTCAGGAAAGAGGCTTGTTTGCAGAACAGCTATATGATCCAGCAGTGGCTACGAGGAGATCATAGACTGGGATGATCAAATGAATGTTCACACATTACAGACAGAATGAAGGTATTCCTCTTGCCTCGAATACAGTTTTCTTCAAATGCTTTTTTTAGCACTCCTTCCAAGCAGCAAACCCCGGCTCATTGAAAGAGGAGAAAGATCCCCACATGGCCTGAATTCTGGTGGTCTTTCTGTGGTGATCAATAATGTAGGTCCACTGGATCTCATGCTTTTGCTTCATGTAGAGGGGGATTGCCTGACACTGATTAAATTACTAAGGGAGGTTTCCCTCTAATCTCCAACGAGAAGAGAGAAGGCATGTGTATGGCTGGTGTTACATTGTGAAATGACTGAGAAAGAGGAGTCCTACCTGGATATTTACCTATATCT
Source organism: Mus musculus (assembly GCF_000001635.26). Lineage (NCBI taxonomy): Eukaryota > Metazoa > Chordata > Mammalia > Rodentia > Muridae > Mus > Mus musculus. Next base: position 82,124,279 of record NC_000067.6, on the reverse strand, counting down.
CTGACAGGGGCCTTCCTTCTTATGAAAGCTGGGATTCTCATGTTCTAGCTATATTTCTCATGGCTGTGAAGATTTGCCCGACACCAACAACTCAAGGGAGGAAGGACTTATTTTGGCTTATGGTCTCAGAAATGTCAGCTTATCCCAGCTGAGAGTGTATGGTAGAGCAGAGCGAGTCACAGCCTGGTGGATGGGAAGTGGAGATAAGGCCTACAAGAAGGGAGCGGGGCAAGACTTGAAATACCTTACCTTCTATTTCTCACAGTCTCCCATTGCAGACCTCGTGTTACAAATCTATTTTAAGGTTGATGCATTCATTAAGCCAGAGACCTCAGGAACCAGTCACTTTCTGACAACCTATCAACTGGCAACCAAGCCTGCAGTATGTCCTGGGTAGGATGGGGATGGGGTGCAGTTCATATTCAAATCATAGCACCTAATGCTATTGCAACAAAAAGAAAGTAGTGTGTAGAGACACAGAAGAAAGAGACAGGGTAGAAGGGCATAGGTCATAGGGGTATAAGCCTGTGTAAAGATCAGTTATGTTTTGGCCTGAGGATGGTGGGCCATGTCTGTGGCTGGTGAGAGAAGATTCTCTATGGATAGAACTCTTGTGTTTTTTAGTGTAGATTATCTCTCTCCTAATACTCTTGGGGCCCAGTTTATCTGTGCTTGGCTGAGAATGGAAGGGGGAGAGGACAGTGGATGTCGAGAGATTAACATCACTTCTTACAACCTTTCATTCCACGCCCCCCCCCCCCACATCCTATATAAGGCTCAGCCATTTCATTCATTCATGGGAGGGAAGGCACTTAAGTCTAGCCATGGAACAGAATAGATGTGTGTTCTTCTATTTTCCTAAATCTACCCAGGCTATCTTATTCAATCTTCAGTTATATCACTATTAGGCATGTCCTTCATTTATTAAAAAATACCCAGTAATGTGGCATTCAGAATAATGCCATCTATCAGAGATGTTCAGCCTTAACATCTAGAATGTGTGAGCTAATATTACACAAAAAGTAACCTTTTTAGATTACTTTAAAAAGGCCAATCTGGTCTACATAGTGAGTTCTAGGTCAGCCAGGGTTGCATAGAAAGACCCTGTTTTAAAATAAAACAATAAAAAAAATGAGAGATTATCTCTAGCTGGCCCAATATTATCACAGGGAATCTCAAATGTGGAAAAGGGAAGCAAAAGAGTCAGGAAGACCTGTAGTAGCAGAGGTAAGGGGGTGGGGCTGAAGTAAGGAGACTGGACCCACTGGTTTTTGTTTTGATGGAGGAGATCCTAAGCCAATGGGGGAGGCTTACAGCTTGTGTTTACTATGTCACAACTGGGAAAACTTTTCAGCATTTTTGAGACTCCCTGTTCCATACTCCTCATTCATTGCAGCCCTGAATGGCCTTGCTTATATTCAGGGAACAAGGGCTGACTTCATTGCAGTTTGGGCAACTACCTGAATAAAGTTGAAAGTGGATCCATAGCCCCATATCCAGTGCAAGGAACATAGACCCTGACTTTAGTGAAGATATCTCTGGACCTTGGGTCTATAGGGATGTGATTTAAGGAGCTAAAATCTAGGTTGACTGATACCCAGGAGACAGGCTCACCCTGGTCCAGCCATCAGCAAGCCGCCATAGTCTTCTGTTATCTCATTTGCCAATTGTCCGCAAAGGGAATTGATTGATGGCACATACCTCAGTCTCCCTAGCTGTAAAGTACTGGGCTTCTTTCTAGAATTGAGGTGCAAACACTGGATAGCTGTTTCCTATATGGTCCTTGAATGATGAATGGGAATTTGCTTGCCTCTTATCACTGATACATATCTTCTGTCAAAATGTAGCTGGCCCTTTGTGCTCTCAGCTGTGGTGTGGAAAGGGGCTGCCTCCAGCTCAGGAGGAAACACTTATTTAATTAAATTTATTGCCTAAGTAAGTTTTTTTAAAAAAATATTCCACGAGTAACATCTTTTCCTAGGGTAGCCCCCTTTTAGAGTTTGTGAGACAATAGTAATTACCAGATGAAGAAAGACATTAACCCCCAAAAGATAACAAAAAGGGTTTCCCCTGTTCTTTTTTTTTAATTGGGTATTTATTTCATTTACATTTCCAATGCTATCCCAAAACTCCCCCACACGCTCCCCCACCCACTCCCCTACCCACCCACTCATACTACTCCCTAGCGTTCCCCTGTACTGAGGCATATAAAGTTTGCACGACCAATGGGCCTCTCTTTCCACTGATGGCCGACTAGGCCATCTTCTGATTCATATGCAGCTAGAGACACGAACTTCTGTAGTCCACACTCTCACCTGTGCAGAATACTCTTGGCGGACTCCCGGAACCAAGATGTCTGCCGCCGATGCTCAGGCAAAGCACTCCCAGCGGGTTTCCCCTGTTCTTAGACACATTTGACATCAACAGACAATTGGTTATAGCCCTCAAGACCATGCATAAACAAACACAATGATCTAAAGATGCAAAATTCTGCTCTCAGCAAACAGCCTTGAAAACTGAACAAATATTTAGATTTGACAGCATCTGCTGAAAATGTTCACAAAATGTTTCCAATAAACTGAATAAGACTTAAAAAGCACTCAGGATAAATAACTTGAGAAATAATAGTCCCCATTTACCCATAGCTTAAAGTGACGTTTGCCTGAATACAGCAGAACGGATGGCCGTTGTTGCCTGGCAGAGGTTTCTCCTGCCCAGCTTTCTTGCCTAGTTGGCAGCAATAGAAAGACTGCTTGTCTTTATCTTCTTTGTAGTAATTACTAGTAGGAATTGTCTTTTTCATGTAGTTTGCAGAATGTGATCTGGAGATGACCAGTATTTGGTCAATCAGATCAGCTACCAATTATGTTCCATCTGACCCCGACCTTAATTTCCTCTTAGAACAATGGTTCTCGACCTCTGGGTTTTGACCTCTTTGAGGTGGAACAATCTTTTTACAGGGGGTTGTATATCAGATATCCTGCATATGAGATATACATTATGATTCATAACAATAGCAAAATTACAGTTGTGAAATAGCAACGAAAGTAATTTGATGGTTTGGGATTACCACAACATGAGGAACTGTATTAAAGTGTGGCTGCATTAGGAAAGTTGAGAACCATACTGCTCTAGAAGATTCTTGATCATCCTGCATCTGTGCATTTTTCATGGAAGCAGGTGACACCCCAGACTTCAGCTGAAATTATATGTATTCCAATAGAAATATATAATGTGGCAATGTGACAGGCATGCACATTATCATATAATGGCTACCACTGCCATGCTGATTAAGGCTTCCATCACCACCCCTCAGTACATTAGATCCTCAGCATGTGTTAATTACAAAGTATTAGATATCATCATGGCCTAGAACTTGTTCGCTTTGTCACTGAGGTATCCTTTGACCAAAGTCGCATTTCATGCTAACACCAGTTGTCTTATTTTGTCTTATTTCTATGAAAATGGGTGCTTTAGATTCACATACCTGTTATATCATGCCATGTTTCTCTTTCTGTATCTGGTTTACTTCACTCATTAAAAATTCCTCTAGGCTCATCCATTCATTCTGCCATTACAAACAAGAGAATTTGTCTTGTTTTTATGTGTAAAAATGATTACATTATTTATAATTATCAAAGTTTCTTTGTTCAATTATCTGTCAATGGACACTTAGGCAGTTTCTGCATCATGCATATTACGAATAGCATTTTGGTGAAAATAGGAACAGAGGCAACGCTTTAAGCTACTGACCTTGGTTTCTTCAAATATGTGCCCAGAAGCATTGTTGCTGGTTCTTAATGTAGTTCTACCTTTAGTATTTTGAGGACCATTTCTAGTGCTTTCCATAATGACTGTTAAGGTTGACATTTTCTCTAATGCTAAATAAACAGTCATTCCTCTCATGTCCTTGCCAGCACTTCTTATTGTTTGTCTTACTGATAATAGACACTAGACCTAGGCCTTAAAACAGGCATATACATAACCACCATCATGGCTTGAATGAGTAATGACCCCATTGGCTCATATATTTGGTCCCTGTTTGGTATCTCTGTTTGGAGGGAGTTATAGGAATTTTAGGATGTGGAGCCTTGCTGAAGGGCATATGTAGCTGCTATGGACTTTGGAAGATTATAACATCACCTTACTTCCAGTTTTCTGCTTCTTGTTTGCAGCTGAGATGCCATCTCTCAGCTTCCTGTTGTTGCTGCTTGTTTCCATACCACCCTGCCATGAGAGAATCATAGCCCCCTGGAACCATAAGCCCAAATAAATACTTTTGTCTGTAAATTGCTTTTGGTCATGCCATTTTACTACAGCAACAGAAAAGGAACAGATGCAACCATGTAGTTCTGACACATCATCCTACTTGTTGGACACATTGGTTTGTGATGAATATAAAACCAAAGTAATGACTCTTAAAATGGGTATGATCTAATTTCCAGTAAACTGTGGAAGTTTCCAGTGCTGTAGAATGATCACCTTGCAAGTCTGGACATGACATTTATATACTTAATAGAAAGTGTGGTAGATCCAGGTATTCATGAGAATTTTCTGGTAACTCCTCATCCTGTTATGTTGGGTGCAATACATTTAGAAAACTCAAGATAGATTAATGAATACAGCATTTTTGTCTGTTCCTTAAGCCAGTTTGCAACCTCTGTGATTCCTAGCTTTGGGTATTGTATTTCATTTCAGTTGTACCCATATTGGTAGCTCTGAACTAGTTAGGTAAGATCTTGATATTCTACATGTTGAATAACATGCATCTTAATATAGTGAGTTCATGTGACATTTCAATTCTTTATTATAATTCCCCCATGAGTTTGTATTTAATAGTCAATACATAAAACATATAAGGGAAACAAAAAAAGAAAACTAAAAAGTATGAACATGGTCACTTCCAGTTGATGTAATATAATAGAGGGACATTAGTCTTGGGCACACTTGTGGGTACTGGGTTCACTAGAAGGGAAAGTCATGGTCTGGCTGGCTTATGTCTGGACGGACTCTAGTGTGTGGTTTGAGTGAGATGTCCTCCATAAGTTTAGGAAATCTGAATATTTGGTTAGCACTTGGTGAAAGTTTGGGGAGAGCTAGGGGATATGGCCTTGCTGGAGCTTAGTGGGGTTAAGCATTGAGTTTTCAAAAGATTCATGTCACTAAGCTCTCTCTGCTTCTTATTTGTGGTTTGATATGAGAACTTCTAGCGCTGCCCTAGGTGCCTGCTGCCTGTTCCCTCCATTCATCCTTTATGGATTATAACCCTCTGGAACCATAAGCCTCAAATAAAGGTCTCTTCTTTAAGTTGTCTTGGTCATAGTATTTCATCACACCAATGAAAATACCCAACATACTAATTAAACTACTTTTGTGTAATATCTTAATATGGAGTGAAAGGAAAATGAGGAAGAATAGCCATTCTAGAGAAATGTCTAGAAGAAAAAGACACTTGGCATTCTCAGACATGGTTTTATACAAGTATTTTTGCTTATTGTCTCAAAAGTGTAGTTCTCATGAGTTCAGGATCTATCAATAAGTGTCACTGTGTGACATCAGACACCTGATTTAGGGGAGACATTCTTCAACATTATCTCTGAAAGATGGTCTACAGCATTTGAAGAAAAGCGAAGAATTCACTGGTATTATTTCTGAGCACTTGCTGGTGCTTGTTGCAGATGTATATACTTTCTAACGAAGATTAGATGTAATAGATGTAAGTGAGATAAATCATAAGAAGGCCTTTGTAATCATGAAAAAAGTCACAGAGCAGGAAAAGCAAAGAGACAATATAATAATAGACATTGACAATATACATCTAAAACAGGTGTGTCTTTATCTCAGGACTTCAGTCTTGCCAGAGAGCTCAGCAAACACACACATCACAGTGCAAGTACCACTGACAATGTCTGTAATTAAGGTCAGGACCAAGGTGTGAACAGGAAGGTCCATATGACAAGTAAAGTTTGAAATTCCACAGTGCCAGCTAAAGAAGTGTTACAGACCTGGGCTGAGGAAGTCTGCAGATTGAAGTGGAAACTTCTAGTTTCTGTGGAAAGTTAGTTAGGTCAAATGATGTTTTGCTGTGGCACACACGTGACAGAGTGTTTTCCTGAAACAGACACAGATGAAAGGATGTTTTGACCCCACTGACAGTGAGTGATGAGCACTGAGTTTGGTTTGGTTTGCTCTGCCTTGATATTCTTCACTAACAATATATAGGTATTGGTTTGCCTTACAATAGCATTGTTGAGTTCAACTTGTGGTAACACAGCCATTGACAGAGATTTGCCAAAGAACTGCCCATGGCTTTTCTGTGGTAGCTTTCTGTTTCTGAGGTCTCACCCCAGGAAAGTAAGTGAGCCTTTTGGCTTCTTCAGGATTGAACTACAGCTGGTGGTTTGTGCCTAGTGTCTGCCTGCATAAAGGACTGAACTGTAGCTGCCAGTTTGTGTGGTGTCTGCTGCCTAAAGGACTGGTCTGCAGCTGCTGAATCGTATTTGGTATTTGCTATGGCATTGAACTGCTGAGAAAGAAGATCAAGTTTGCTTTCAAAGAACTTTTGCTGAACAGGCCAACCTCCCCCATATCCTAATAACTTTCTCTTCCACTATCTCTACTAGGTGGTGGGATAGTGGAGAGGGTTAACCCTTATTAAAAGTAGGTTGCAATTTTTTTTTTTGCCTATAGAAGTCTCTTTCCATTTGAAAAGAATGGAAAGTGAGAAGACAGAGGTATGCAGTTATAGCAAGAATTAAAATATCAAGACTGAGCCAACCCTGAGTCAGCAGATAACTTATCTATAATTTGCTAGTTCTACACATAAAATAGAAGTTGTTTTGTTGTATAAAAAGAAAAGGAAGGGCCAGGATATGTTTGGCAGATTGAGGTATGTGTGGGGGAAGAGAGTGTTTCTGTGGGCCCATGCTGAGGCATCCCTTCCCCCTCAGGTACCCTTGAGGTATAGAATAGAGTATATTTAGGGCATAGGGAGGGGTTAGAGGGAGTTGAGACAGAGAAAGAAAGACAGACAGAGAGAGAGAGAGAGAGAGAGAGAGAGAGAGAGAGAGAGAGAGAGAGAGAATGAACACATGAAAAGAGAGGGGAGGGGAGAGAAGGGACAGAGAGAGAAGGGGGAAAGAGTAAGAGAGTGAGGATAGGGCAAGCAGCCCCTTTTATACTGAGTCAGGCACACCTGGCTATTGCCAGGTAACTGTGGGGTGGAGCCTAGAAGAAATGCTAAAAAGGGTTATGTGACATTGCCTTCAGAAAAAGCAATTGTTGGTATGGACTCTAACGATCAGATTCTCAGACTGCTCAGTGGAAGGGTTGTGGATCAAGAGTGTTCATCACAAAGAAGTTAGGAAAACAATCTGACAAAGTGAACAAATGGGCAGTAAGAGGTAGAAAATATGCAAGCCAAGAAGCTCAGGACTAAGAAAAAGCAAAGAAGATGAAAGAAGCAGATGGTTCTAGGGAGATGGGATACAGGAGCCAGAAATGAGAGCTTGCTCAAACAAAACAAGATCCTCTGTCCTAAATAAGGGCTAAGACATTAAGAACAAAAGTCAAATATGGGATGTTTGAATGAGGATGTGGTTTCTAGAATTCAGAAATGAGCCTCAGCTTTGGCCACCAGGGATGCCCCATGGCAAAGTCTTGGCAGAGTACTCTTTAAACTGTAGGGTACAGTTCAGTTGCTTCTGCACAGCATAAAATTCCTCATGTGAAAATTAAAGGGACATGTGGGCAGAGGGGACATTTAAGCTCCATCCCCCCAATGTGTTTTTTTATACCTCAAAATTCCATCCTTGGCCTTTCTTGTCTAGAATTTCTTGGATGAATATTCCTACATGGTGTCAGCTTCTGTAGTATCTATCTGTGCATTTGTGCATGTACATGTTTAAAGTGCCAACAGTGGTCTTCGGGAGTTCCTGGGATATGGGCTGTCATGTGATCTCAATAGAGGATGCAAATAGGAGATTAATAATTCCTATGATCTTATCATCGATTCTTTTAAAACATCTACTCAGTGGAATAGACAATTATTATTTTTTACTTTAGTTTGGTTTTTTTTGACAATTATCATTTTTTATTAGTTTGCTTTTTTTTTTCCTTTTGTTTTCTTTTTCTGTGTAGCCCTAGCTATCCTGGAACTTACTCTGTAGACCAGGCTGGAACTCAGAGGTCTATGTGCCTCTGCTTCTGAGAGCTGGGACTAATGATGTCTCCATCACTGTCTGTTCTCTTTCAGGGAAAGTAGTAGGATGGCTAATTATCATCTTTTTGTTTGTGTGTTTGTTTGATTATTTTTATTTTTCCAATGGCTCAGATGAAATTCCTTTTGTAGAATTGAGTCTAGAGTTAGGTCTCCATTTTTCTGTTTTTGATTTTTATAGACATTTCAGATTCAGTCTTGGTCTGAGGTCACTGCATATTCATGGAGAAATCACTGTTTGTTGTATGATATACTGGGTCTGGAACATGGCTTTATTTCAGAGGCTTTGGACTCAATAAACATTGTTTTAAATCTTCTGGAAGAGCTAGCAAATAACAGTTCTCACATTACCTGATCAGTAAACTCTTCTGCTTCAGCAAAAATAAACAAACCATCAAACAAGTTTAATAATGCTTATTTATTGTTGATCTCTTTTCCTGAGTCCCCTGCCCCTACTGCTGTTCCCATATCCCCACATTAGCATCTGCTGCAGGTGTTCTATTACCTTCTTTTCTCCCTCCCTGTGAAACCCTTCTAGTTCTGTAATTGGTACTCATACCTGAAAATAGGACCTATTACTTAAAATAAATCGTATTATATTTATTTACTTATATGTGTGTGTGTCTCTCCGAGTATATACATGCTACAATGTGCAAGTGGAGAGATGAACCCACTTGTGGAAATCAGTCTTCTTCCATCATATAGGTCCCAGGAATTAACCCCATGTCATTAGGCTTATCAACAAGCACTTTTACCCACTGAGTCATTTTGTGTCGCCTAACAAAAACAAACAAAAAGCAAACTACATCTTATGCTGATTAAAATAAAATAAAAATTCAATTTAATATTTAAATTGCAGTATATATTTCTTATGGAAAATGAAAATAGGACCTGATAAGTCTCTACTGCAAAGGTGTGATCACCACACCCAGTTTTTGATATAATTCCATGTGTGTATCTCATTTACAGAAGTTTCACATTTTGCTTTTGACCTGTTACATCACATATGAATTTTTCATATTCATATTTCCATAATATATTCTCAATGGATCCTTATAATCTTACCTTATTCTATAATCTATCACTCATATTGCTAATCTCATATTGATTGGATATATGTTATCTTTAATATTTTTACTGTTATAAGAAACAAAATAAGCATTTATATTTTCTTTAGTATAAATTCTTAGGAAAAAATTTTTAAGTCAAAGATTGTGCCATTAAACCTCCAGGTTGTTGCTATATGTAATGCCATATTTCACTCTGGAAATATCTTTCCCACACTTTCTGTGACCAATTCCTTATTGTTGTATGGACCTCACTATGCAAACTATACCAATAAACAATACAAAAGGATCACTTCTTAAACCTTCTTTTATTGCATGACCCCACCGTTGCAACCCAAGTGCTCTCTTTGTTGTTATTATTGTCTTGAAACAGCTCTTATGTAGATCAGACTGGCCTCTGTCTTTCTCTATAGGATGGCCTTGAATATCTGATGCTCCTGCTTGGGTTGCTTCACTGCTCGAATAACAGATTTGAGATGTTGAGATGTTATACTTGGTTTATGGGTGCTGGAGCCTCATATTTTCATACCCGAATACCAGGAAAGTATGGTTCTTACCTGAGGTATGTGTCTGACCATCCTCCATTTCTTCCTTTCTTTCTTTTAAATGTTATAATTTGGATACAGGGTCTCACTACATTGCAGGCTGCCCTTGAACTTGTAAGCTTTCTGACTTGACCTCCTAAGTAGCTGGTATTACAGGACTGAGCTACTATCTCTAAAGAAGTATATTGCTCCATATTACGACTAAACCCCTAGAGTTCCAGTGCTTATGTCCTTTAGTTCATGCAAAGTAGTGTACGTATTATGTAAAAGGCATCAACATTTTATTTGTGTCAGGTGACCTGTGTCCTGATACCTAGTTAATCTCACATTAGCTTGAGCTTTCAATTCCAGTGGAACATGGATGATGCCAGGGGTCTGAGGAATCTAAGATGTACATGGTGTGAGTGGTGGTTATGGCTGCAGAGCCTTTTTGGGCATCTAAAGACAATGCAGATGGAATTTGTCCCCATCCCTCTCTCCTCCTATTGTTTTTCTTAAGCCATGATGAAGACAGATTTCTTTTTTTAAACTTCAGCGCGTGGTTTATAAAAATTCTTTTTCCTGCTTTTTATTTAAAACTATGTTTGATTCATCTTAAACACTCTCCTTAGTTTTTGCTATCATGCAAGTCTTTGACTATCTTTGCATTTTCTCAGAAGCTTTCTTTAGTCTGTGTAGGCTGAGGTGGTAGATTCAAGGTGGGCATTCACATTTGCCTTCTCCTTCTATCAGGAGGAAGAGTCTCCCCTTGTTCTGGGATGAGTTGTGATTGGCTTTGTTTGCTAAAAGGAGAAGGTGGCAGTGCTACAGAAGTCGTAGGCTTAGCCCTTTCAAAGCTTGGCTATGCCTACCTTCTCTCTCTTGGACTGCAGCTGTCATAATGTAAGAAGCCTGAGAAAGTTCGCTGATTATTTGCCACATGGAAGATTCTCTGCTTTGGAGGAAAAGGTACATTTGAATGGTCTAGCTGTAGGATAGTCTCATGCACGTAACCACAACTATGACATTCTCTCAGAAAAATTTCCTGGAGGAACCAAATTGATGAAGGGAAAAATAGGCTATGCTTCTAGGTGAGCATATTTGGTGAATGTATGCTATAAATCACTGAAACAGAGAGACAAATGTGAACATTCAGTTCCGTGCAGCACTGGCTGTAGAAAAGATAAATGAGAAAACATGACAGGGTGTCCACCCTTCTGAGAAGAAACCAGAAAGGCCCTCCATGGGAGGCACCGTGTTTGTCTCAAATATTGAAGAATGTATGTGCTTCAAGAATGACTGTAATAAAAATCTCAAAAGATGATGTGGAAGTCAGAAATCCTGTGACACCCTGAAGTGACTGAAAACCTAAGATGACAGGAATTTAATAAAATGAGAGAGAGAGAGACAGACAGACACACACACACACACACACAGAGAGAGAGAGAGAGAGAGAGAGAGAGAGAGAGAGAGAGAGAGAGAGAGAGGCAGAGAGACAGAGACAGAGACAGAGACAGAGACAGAAACAGAAACAGAGACAGGGAAAGACAGGGAAAGAGGTGGAGGAATGCCAGGCATCTCAGACTTTCCCTTCTATATCAAAAGAAAAGACCCTGTGACAGGCACCGTTCACCTACTCACATTCTTCATCTCCGCAGTTTCTCAAGCACTGATGAGACAAAAGAAACAGCATGTGTTGAAAGGCAATGTCTGATCCTCATTTGCTATCCCAACTAAACGATTAATTCATTCCAGACGCAGAAACAAAGGCAGAGTCATATTATAAACACAAATTCCTCAAGACACCCATTGATGGACCACCAAGGAGACACTTGGGGACCACCAGGCGGGACCAGTCTGGGTAAGATTAGGAAGTGCCTGGCATTTATCTTGGTGTTCTCAGCTGGCTTCTCCTCTTTGATCTGCTTCGTGTCTCAGTAGCATCAGATTCTTCTCTATGAGAAACTGCTTCCCAGAACAGCCCAGATGCATGTGTTACTGCGTGGAAGCCTGACTCAGGAATGAGAATACTATTCTCCAAGGATATCTATTTGCTTCTTAGAAGACAAGGTTATTTAAATGAAAGAAATGGTTCTGTGAATTTTTTTTTAATATCTCAGTGAAAAGGAATGTGGAGGGAGGAGGATCATGTTGTCTTCTCATTTTTTGTTTTTCCTAAGCATATGCTACTAAGAGACTGCACATACTCCTGTACTTGGTTGTTCCAAAAAGTCATTAAAAATGTCTGAAGCATTCAAGCATAAAGCTAGGTGCTACCATGGTCTTAGCAGTCTGCATTCATTTCTTTCAAATGTGTTGATTACATTTTATCACCAGACTTTTCTTCCCTCCCAGGTACCATCCAGGTATCCCTTTATTGGTACAATCTTCATCTTCCATTTATCCCTCTCTTTCAATAAATAGGCTTTATATAAATTATTTAGATATAACCTAAGAGCAGGCTGGATTTTTTAGGGCAGTAAATAATTCCCAGGGAAACTGAAGGGAAAGAACAGAGATTTCTTACGCAGCTTCTGATATCTCTCTTCAGCTTTCCCACCAGCAGTATCTGTTACTAGAAGTAAACTTACTATGTCAATTTCAAAGTTGCATGGGTACATGTATAATTATGTATTATTACTCAAAGCTCAGCTTTTATCTTAGGGCTTTCTCTTGCTTTGATACATCTTGTAGGTTTTTTTTATTAAGCCATAACAGTATCATCCAGAATGTTTCACTGCCATGAAAACCCTCTATGTTCTATTTGCCCCTCCATCCCTCTAAACCCTGATAAGCACCAACTTTAGTTTTGCATTTTCTAGATAGGATATCATATAGCAGGTAAAATAATACAGTGCATAGACTTTTCAGATTGGTTTGGATTACAAGGTTTTTTTGAACGTGATCTTTTGTTTCTAATAATACCATTTTTACATTTTTGAAGCTGGAGGACAATTTTATTAGCGTTTAAAGGAAAAATCCCAGGACAGACAAGCTGTAAAAATCAGCAGCTGTCTAGAGGAGGGAGATTAGAGAAGAAGGAGAGAGAAAAACATGCCATCTGAGTTGGCATGGAGGTCAACTACAGCTATAGGACTCAGAAACAGCTGTTTGGCAAAAGGGAGTGGAGAGGGCTTAGGGGTGGGTTCAAGAGAAAACCTAAGGAAACTTTAAGTGCCAGAAAAAGAATCCTTAGGCTCTGATCAGCAAGTAAAAGAAAGGCAGATGTGAAGGAAAAAAAGAAAAAAAAAAAGATGCTTTTCAGCCAGGACTCAGCAAGGTCGGTGGATTCAACAGAATGTCACTGTGCCTCTGCAGTGACCAAACTATGAGCCAGGAATTCTGGGAAGGAAACATACATTACCACATTAAAGGGATAAATAGTCCTCCTATCTCTTTAGGTCAACCTCAAGTGAATTTACCTTCATGAGAAGGCAGTTTCTTAACCTGGTTATTGACCCACCCAACTGGAATGTCACATCTGTACCTACAAAAGAGATCACATTCTCTTGACCAGGAAGAAATACTTTCTTTTAACAGGATTTTACTGCTACTGTAACATTTTCCCATCTGAAGGTATAACCCTAAATCATTTAAGAAATGGGCTGCTAGCTTGGCTTTTTATCAATGTCCACTGAAAGACCTAAGGCAATAGGTCTGTGACAGAGAGCATGCCTGGTGGCATTCATGAGGCCCTAAGTTCAATTCTTAGTATTGAGAAAATGAAAAAAAAAAAAAAAAAAAAAAAGGACAACGTATACTGAATTTAAGAAAGAATATATCTGTGTGATAAGTTTGTTTCAATATAGACAGTGATGTCTTTCATACAAGCATTTTGTTTCATGGTATCACTCAAAGAGATGCAATCTATTGACATGCTAAAGTTAGACATGTTGTTATACAGGAAATAATATTAGTGGGAAGGATCCCATAGACTTGATACCAGAGAGTCAAACTATAATAGCATCTCTGTGGTTTTCCAACTCTCTAGTGCATTGGTGTATGACATGGCATTTCTGAGGGCTGGACAGTTGCCCACTCTGGCACATTCATAAGATTTTTGTAGGAATACAGTACAATGTTTTGTATAGCAGTGTTTTATAAAACTGAAAGAGCTGCGCACATTGCAGGGACCATAAATACAAGAGCTGAAGACATTCTAAAATGAAGACATCCATCTTGCCTGTCCAGCTAAGAGATGCTGATTGGTAAGTTCAGGTAGCTGGCCCCTCTGCAGCTAATGAAAACTGAGAGGACCAGTAGGTCAATAGATGATGAGCCTCAGGTCTTTTTTTAGATAGAAAAATCTCTACTCATATTTCCAACTGGACCTCATCTTCTATGAACTGCTATTTCCAAATGCTGCACATATGCTATTTTAGTCTTTCCCAGCTATGCTGAAAATGTCAGCATGACTACTGTTGCTATTTTACCTTTATTTTTTTTTTATTAAATATGGTCTTCTTATATTATAAAACATGCTGGCTCTTCCTGCTCTCTGATCTTGGTTCTAATTTCATTTCTTTTTGGTACCTACAAGCCAAGTGTTTTATCCAGCTTGGTCCTAGCTACCTACCCTGAAAATTACAGGGAAAAGATCATTTCCGTTCCATGTCACATGTGGTATGCATGTATATGTAGGCCAGCGGTCAACGTCAGATATCTTCCCTGAACATTCTCCACATTGTATGCTGAGGCAGAGTCTCTTGCTTGAACCCAGGACCTGCCAATTATTTTAACTTGTCCCCTTTCTTTGAAGATCTTCCATCTTTGACTTCTGAATGCTGGGATTGTAAGTGGCCACTATGGCCACCTGACATTTACATATTTGCTGAGGATCTGAACTCTGGTCCTCACACTTATGTGGCAAGTACTCTACCCACTTATCCATCTTCTCTGCTCCTCCACGTGGTTTTGTAGCTCGTGGGAAAGTACTTTTCAGATCCTCAGGGATTATAAATGATGTTAACATCATTGGTGGCGGTGCTTATGATCATGAGAATTTGGGATAATTTGAAGTTAAATGATCCTTTAGGCAGTCTGAAAATAATACCCATGGATTAGCATCCAAGTTTGCTGTTTAAATTCTTTGCACCTCTGTACGTTAAATATAGACTGGTAAAACACATGGTATTGAGTTTCTACATGGTTACTAGTTCCTGGAACACGATCAGACCCTTCTGTGTGTTTTCAGGCAGTTTTGATCCCATGAATTTGTCCTAATTCTGCAACCACTTGCTTGTGTCTGAAAGAATGATTGCATATAAGAAACAGTCACACATCAAAGAAGGAAAGGCTGACAAATGAACACTCACAGAACATTCCAGTACCAGGGACAACGGATTCCAAGGTTTTAAATATCACAGACTTCTGGACTAGAGGAGACATGCATGATAAATATGTTCAATGGTAGTGTGGAAAACACCATAGCCAAGCTTGGGTCTTTAATGCTCTCCAAAGTAAATGCTATTTAACCAAATCATACTTACTGTACATTTTTCTCTTGGCTACTGTTTCAAGTTGCTTCTACACACAAAGGGGGAAAGGCAGAAAGAAGTCAATTGTCTGTAGGATTTATGCCAATGAGCAGCGAAATTAAATACTTACTAATACATTAAATACTTACTAGTTCATATAAAATCAGTTGTGGCTGACATATTTGTTCTGGCTGTCTGTATCGACTGAGTCCATAGTATAATTGCCATAGAGTTGAAAGATGTAAAGGTATCGCTCAGTTAAGAAACAGGTACAGTGTGGCTTGTGTGTGTTGCTTTTATTTCCACTATAAGATTAATCACTAAAAGGACAATTGAGTAGGTTCCTGCCAAACCTACTATCACAAATGGGATGCTTGACAGATATTGAGCCTTGAAATCAAACACATGGAAACATGAGTTCCTCTCTCTCCCGGTGAGGAAGCTTTTTTTAATTAGCTTTTTTCTCCAACTATATTCAAACGAGTTTATGGCTTCTGGATCATCATTCTTCAACTTTAAAAGATGGTTGGCATTTAAAAGTCTACAGGCTAAAGTGTTTTCTTGTTTGAGATTGACTTCCCTAAAGCATTAATGTGCCCACAGCAAGAGCTAAGTATGAGAATCAAATATGAAAAAGGACAACAACTTCGTTTTGTACCACTATCCATGGCCTAGCCTGCCTTCTGGAGGCCACGGAGAAAGTCCAGTTGAGGTGATAGTTTCAATGGGAATGTTGGTTGATGGTGGAGACTCGCTGATAGTCACATGTACGATGAGCCTGAGATGTCTGGAGGAGATGTGTAAGGCAGGAGTTCTGGGTCACACTGGAGTGGGAGCTTTCTATTGGCCAATCTGCCAGCTATTCCTTCTGTCTGCTCAGTCAGCATTTGGTCACCAACATGAATGGATGTGGGCATTCTTTGCTGCTGGTTTTACAGTCCTCCCCCCTGAGTGGGTCCTGGATAAACTTAGCCTAGCTCTAAACATAATAAATTTGGCTCAGTGAGATGGCTCTGCAGGTAGCAATGTCTGCTGCCTAGTCAGATAATCTAAGTTTGAGCCCCAGGAACCAACCACAGGATGGAGAGAACTGATTCCTGTAGGCTTGCTTCTGACCTCTATTCAAGTGTTGTGGCGTGCATGTGCTCCCCACAAATAAAATCTAATTACAATACTTTAAAAAAATATAAGACTCTCCCCTAGACTCCAGAGAACAGAAATGTTTGATTCATTGGGGGAAATTTTCTATAATAAAAGGTGTGTATGCGACAATGAGGAGGTTTTAAATTTTAAACAAAGGACATGAAGAAAAATATTTGATGAAAGAGAAGGAGATAGAGAATCCCTTCATCTTTGAAACAAAACTTGTTACCTTCTATGTTTTCAGAAGAGAATCTCTACCTCTACTGAAGAGCACACCATTTAAGTAAGTGCTAAGTTGGATGAACAGAAACAGATGGAAGTAAATGGCCTGGCTTGCCTTCTGGAGGCCACAGAAAGAGTCCAGTTGGGGTGATATTTCAATGGGAATGTTGGTTGTTGGCGGAGACTTGCTGATTTTTCTGGATTTATGCCTGTGTCAGTCATCCTTCGAGTCAGAGTGGTATGTCATTCTTTCTCTTTGGCCATCTCTCTCCCTTTAATCTTCCTTAAAGTAAATTTCCTTTATCAACTCAAAATAAAACAAATAAAGTCTTCCCATTTTTCTTGCCTCAGGGGCCCAACAAGCCAGTGAGCAAATTTGTCACAGGCCATTCAGTGCGCTTGAATTAAAACAGAGATGGAACTGCTCAGGTGGCTATAATATAGATAAAAGGGGCAGGCCCCGCTCAAAAAAACCGAATCTGTTTCTCTTTGACTGCACCTCAGGAAAGGTCAAATAGGATTAAAAATTTTAAGTTGACCAGAACAAAGATAGATGACTTGATTTTCAGTGCAAATTTGGTTATGTCAAACCAAGTAGCACCAGAAGTATGATCGATTAACCTCTGGAGAGCCGATGGCATATTTCATTTCAGTCTCTCTGGAGTCACGGTGGGCACTGTGCTGTCTCTCAGGATGATGGATTCGCAGGGATTTCCCAATGCCTATTCATGCCCCTCACCCACTGTGCTGACATCAGTCATCTGAATGGTGTGGAGATTTTTATGTGAAGATGCTATAAAAAGAGCCATTGGTTTTCCCTGTTTGTAGTAGTTACATGTACAGGAGGGACAGAGACTAGAATTTTAGAATTAGTGCCATTAAAAATAGCCACATTTGGGATGTGAATTCTCTAAAGAGTTCCAGTAAAGATCTTTATTTTGAAGGAGATTTTTCCTTATATATTTTGAAAAACACTTTCTTACAAATTTTTATGTATGTATTTTACTTTAAGTACTTGCATGTGCTATGCAGGCTCTGCACCCAATGCAGTGAAGTTGGAAGGAAGGAATGTGTAAGAATTGAAGCTAATTGTGCAGTGCTAGAGAAAACAAGAGAATCATCTCAGAAAACAGGATTTTAAGCTGAGAGCTTTTGATTGAGGCATCTGAAGTAGAGCAGATATTATGCTAGTTACTAGAATCTTTAAAAAAATAGAACTGTAGTCATTTCACTTCTTTCATTTCAAAAGGAGATAAAATTTAAAATATAGAACATATATACAAGTGACTAAGCATTGCTCTATTTAGAGATTGCCAAAAATTGAGGACAGATAAAATTTATCTTACTCAGTATGATACTGCAAGATACAATAGTTGAAACCAATCAATTGAGCTAATTAAACATATATATATATGTACATATATATATGTATATATATATGCATAAGATTGTTGCAAAAGCTATAAAACAATATAATAAAACCAATATGCTACACAAAACCCATAGACCACATGTAGAAACAGGACAAACAGTTAGCTTGGATTTATTCTGTTGAAGAGCAAATGGAAGGAGAAGAGAAGAAAGTAAAAATGACTCACAAATGAGGAGAAACCATGAGTTTGCCAGTGTGATGATTTAAGAAAAGCGATGTGAAATGAAGGTTCAGAAAGAATTGGAAGAAAAGTTCACCAATTGACAGAATTCATAGTGCATGGTGATAGGTACTGTTGTAGAAGATTATAGCAGTTCTCTGGCTTGGCTATCTGTGCCCCCAAGAAACCTAGTGTGGGAGAAAACAATGAGATGAATACTAAAAGGTAGATACTCAAGAGGAAAGAGGAAAGTGGGGGAGGAAAACGTGAAGTCTTTGAAGGGAGGTGAAATAAACCTTTTAATGGGGGTGGGAGTAGGGAGAGAACGTTCTCCCTGAGAGCTAACATTCTGAGCGAGGGTTTGAAGGGAGCAGGGTGTGCGTGGCAGGGCTCCTGGAAAAGGAATGTGCTAGACCAAACAGCAAATGAGATGGTTTCCAGGTAGGTATAGGCTTGAAAGAGCCAAGGGGCCATTGTGAGGACAACAGTGACTTGAGGGACTTTGAGGAAGTGAGGCAGAGCTGTGAGGGAGACAAGAAGACCTCCGTATTCTGAGCATAGACATGGTACCACCCAATGGTTGTCCCAGGATCCTGCCAGCGGCTGTGTTAGGAATTTGTAGGTTTATACCACTTTCTGTCTCATCATCAAGGGCCTTCCAGCAAAGTATGACACAATTCCTTATTCCCCTGGTGAAGGACCTGAACTTGGAGAAGTTAAAATCATTTGCCTGAAAACTTTTCACTAATAAAGACTTGGATCAAAATGAACCATCATGGGCAGCACTATTCTGACAATGCCCCATGTTGGAGAGGACAACATGGGACACAGGGACACTCAAGTGAAAGGGGAAGGGCAGTTTTGGCAGTTCGAATAAGAAATATCCCCTTCCAGCTAGTGTATTTGAACACATGGTCCCTAGCTGGGGGTACCACTTGGAGAGCTTATGGAACCTTTAGGAAGTGTAGCCATGTTGGAGGAAGTATGTTACCTGAGGCAGTTTTTGAGGGTAAACAGCTTCTCCTCACTTGCTAGCTTCGTCCAGATGAGATTCGATCTTTCAACTTCCTGATCTAACTGCCATACTTTCTCCCACAGTTATGGACATTTTGGTTTCTCTGGAGCCATAAGCTCAAAGTAAACTTCCTTCCTTAAGTTGCTTTAGGTCATGGTGCATTTATTTATTTATTTATTTATTTACTCGTTAATTCATTAATTCATTCATCAATTCCTACCACAGCAACAGAAAGGTAAGTCGTCAGTAGTGCATGCCAGTTATTCCAGCATTTGGGAAGCAGAGGCAGGAGGTATATGTTTGAACTCAACACTGGCTAAATAGCTACATCCTGTCTCAGGAAAATAAAAAAGTTCAAATTTTATATTGACGTTTTTCTTTGCCTTTCTTCCAACTTAAAACACACATGAAGTTTCTGCCTCCTTCTTTGTCTACTATCATAAAGACTAGATGTACATGAATTATGCATGATGACATTCATTGATTTAGCAATCCACAAGTGTTTCCCACTCCATAAGTTACAGACACATAAACACTTGCATGGAAATAAGAGGCTTGTTCCTGTTCTTTTAGGGATGGATGACATTGAAGAGGAACACTGGTCATCTAATAAGTGGTATAGGGTGCTGAGTGTGTGTGAGAGCATATATGTGAGCAAGTGAGTATGTGTTTGTGCATATGTATATGTAAGACAGACAGACAGACAGACGCACAGAGTTTCCATTTGGTTGTTACTTCATCTAAAGGTTAAAGTGGATGTAGGCAACGGATCATGTTTCCCATTTCCGAGAGTCTAGAAAAATACTCTTAGGTATCTAATACTTTTATGAATTTTTATGCATTTTGAAACTCTTGTTTTAAAATTTCTGTATAGAGACCACTAGGATAGTCTGAGTTTTAAGTTTTCAGTTGCAGTGAGAGAAGCACAGTGAATACACTTGGTGCATATTATCAGAGCTTTGTTCTTACACGCGTTCTAGCGACCGGCCAGGAAGAACACAACAAACCGGAATCTTCTGCGGCAAAAGCTTTATTGCTTACATCTTCAGGAGCCAGAGAGCAAGAGAGCAAGAGAGAGAATGGCGAAACCCCGTCCCTTTTAAGGAGAATTATCCTCCGCCTAGGACGTGTCACTCCCTGATTGGCTGCAGCCCATCGGCCGAGTTGTCATCACGGGGAAAGCAGAGCACATGGAGTGGAGAACTACCCTTGGCACATGCGCAGATTATTTGTTTACCACTTAGAACACAGGATGTCAGCACCATCTTGCAACGGCGAATGTGAGGGCGGCTCCCCACACTTTGTGGCCATTGGTTAGGATCAGCTATACAACAGCTATACTATCCCATCATGTTCCTGTTTACCCTCTCTCTCAGTGCCTGATCCTATGTTAACTTAGAAAACTTAGTTGTGGCTTTGACCATATTTTTGATGCCCCATTTTAGATTGTCTTTGACAGAGAAACCCACGTCCAGTTGAAAATAAAATAGACTGTGATTATGGAGTCATTATTGATGTCTCTTATAAATGTTTCCTTTTCAATGAAAATTCAAAATGAAACTCTCGTTACATTTCATCTGTCATCCATGTGTGTTGAAATCACCAAACAGAGATCATGTGGGGACACATACAAATACAATTAAAGTCTTCAGAAAACACAAAATATAACAAGTATTTGAGAACACACTGCCAAAACCAAACTACTTGCTGGGTTCCTATGGATTGATGTCCTAAGCCCACAAAACTGAAGTATCTAATGGACACTTAATGTTAGGGGATGGATTTCTTTCTATTGCTTTTTTTGAGTAACACAAAAGAAGCTACCCTCAGCAATTTTTTATTTCAATCAACAGGAGAAATGGGGTGAGTCCTGGCTGGGAAGAACAATTAATACCCCAATGAGGATGCTTAGGAGCTGAATTTAGACATTATTAACCACTGGTCAGGTAGATATCATCTCATCAAACATTTCCACATTTGTGCTAATTTGATAATGTGTATCTGCTTCATACATTACCCAATTTCTCAGCTAATTCGCGTACGAGAACGAAATGCTCACTGAATATAATAGGACAAACCATAGAGGGTGCTCTAAAGAGGCTTTGGCAGTTACTTGATAAATCAAGTGTTGTGCTGGCTGGGTTTAACACAAGTTAGAGTCATCAGAGAGGAAGGATCCTTAGTTGAGGAAATGCCTTCATGAGACCCAGCTGTAGGAAAATTTCTCAATTAGTGATCAATGGAGGAGGATCCAGTCCATTGTGGGTGGCGCCATCCCTGGACTGGTGATCCTGGGATCCATAAGAAAGCAGGCTGAGCAAGTCAATAAGCAGCACCCCTCCACGGCCTCTGTATCAGTTCCTACGTCTAGGTTCCTGCTGTGCTTGAGTTCCTGTCCCAACTTCCTCTAATGATGGACTATGATCTGGAAGTGTAAGCCAAATAAACTCTTTCTTTCCTAACTTGCTTTTTTGGTCACGGTACTTCATCATAACAATAACAAAACATAACTAAGACAAGTGTGACTTGCTTGTGTCTCTTGTCTCTATCCTTAGGGAAGACAGGGATTTCTTGGAAAAGGAGACCGCATCCTCATTCCCAAGATTTGTTCTTATTGGGCTGACTGGTATCCTCTGTTTCTTCCTTATGTACACTGTTGGTCTAAGGAATGAGGCATGATGATTGGTCAGGTTTGAAAATGTAGGTTTTGGTAGGTAAGGGGAGCAAAGGAGTTGGCTCAGACCATACAGCCAGTTGGGCAGAGGAAGATAATGGGGTCTGTCACAACAGAAATGGATCAGCGTCAGGGAGGTGGGTTGGAGGGTGGAGTGGAGTTGGGGAATGAATCCAGTTACATTCCAGAACAGGAAGGACCATTTGTGATGTTAGTGTTTTAAGACTCATTCAGTGATCTGAGTGACTTGTGGGAGGTATGAGGGAGAGATGGGATCATGTGTTCCAAATTTCTTCCAATATGACCAGCTGCAAACTGTTATTTCATGGGCTGTTCTGTAATGTCCATAAACCACCCAGTATTTGTCTTCTATAGAGAAGTCTTTTTCAAAGTATATATCCTATGAGATGGAGCGATGGCTCATTGGTTAAGAACACTTGCTGCTCTTGCAGAGGACCTGGGTTCAGTTCTCAGCACCTACATGGTGGCTTGCAACTGTCTGCAACTCCAGTTTTTGGAAATTCAATGCCCTCTTCTAGATTCTGTGCAGGCACTTGAGTACACTGAATGTATATACATACCAACAGGTGCTCACAATGCACATAAAGGAGAGTAAATATGTATTATATATTATATATATTATATTGTATATATACACTGTTTCTAACCACTTTTTCTCATAACAACTGCCCACTAACAAAACTCTTCCCAGAGTCAAGATATGAATTTGGCTAGAGGTATTAAACAAAAAAACAATGGTTACTTTTGATTTTTCATAATTTCTAAACCATTATGGCAGCTTACTGACAATGGACAGTGTCCTTCTAGATCATTTGAGTTTTTTTAAAAAATGATAAAATGGTAGTTTATGAGAAAGCACATTTATAAATAAGGTTCTTTTGTACAATTTTGTATACTCCATGCCTACTTTTGACATCTTAGATTTTTTTTAACAATTTTTTTTGAGAAAATTTGAATATTCTGTTAGGATCCACTAACACACACACACACACACACACACACACACACACACACACACACACAAGAATTATGTTTTCTGCCGGGCGTGGTGGTGCACGCCTTTAATCCCAGCGTTTGGGAGGCAGAGGCAGGCAGATTTCTGAGTTCGAGGCCAGCCAGGTCTACAGAGTGAGTTCCAGAACAGCCAGGACTACATAGAGAAACCCTGTCTGGAAAAAACAAACAAACAAACAAACAAACAAAAACAAAAACAAAACAAACAAAAAGAATTATGTTTTCTAGGTCAGGCTTCAAACCTCCTGAAAAGAGATCTTCTTTTACATCTTTGAAAACAAATAAACCAAATCATTATAGCAATAAGTAAGCAGCGGTGTGTGTGTGTGTGGAGAGAGAGAGAGAGAGAGAGAGAGAGAGAGAGAGAGAGAGAGAGAGAGAGAGAGACTCTACCTATATCTATCCTCTTTTCCTATGAACCCCAATTTCAATTTGTTCATTTAATTCTTTCTGGCATTTTTTAGACTTTTTTTCCCCCCTCACAGTTAGGTTAATGAACATAGAAACAAGGAGGATTATTTGGATTAAAATTTATTTATCTTCTTTACTGATTCTATTTTTAGAAGCTGGCCTGGGGTAGCAGTAAGTGCTTCTTTCCTAAGATGACCTCATCTCTATCCAATATACAACAATGCGATTTTGTTTTTAAAGTAGGGGTGGTCATGGTTTGGAATATTGTTCACCGTTTTACTCCCAATCTTTATTATATGTGTTCTGTGCCTTTTTTAGTTCATCCTGCCAACTTTTATCCAGTTTCTTTGCTGCCTGTTTACTGCCGTATTTGGGTGCAGGAAGGGTGGATTAATTAGCATTCAGAGATAGCTTTGAAGATGAAAGTACTGTGTTCACACCATGGTACACTCTACGCTCCCCACATCTCTAGACTTTACAGCATAGCGGTCTCTCTCAGTCTCAGCTTCATAGGCAGAGACTCTGGACTAGAATGCTTTACAGAACTTCTGAGGAAAAAAGCCCTAAGTTTTTCAGGAGAGAATAGGAAAGACTTTATAGAGCAGCGTTTCCCTTATTGAATTTTCAAACTCATAGGCAGCCTATAATTCCCTACTTTTCTAATTTCTTTGAGCAATGAGGGAAAATATATGCATATGTAATTTATTTTCCAAATCTTTCTAGTGACCTAGAATGACATTTCCACGAAGAGACACTGTCCAAGTTAGTCATTTTCAGGACCACACCCCAGCTGGCTAGAGTTTTATCCTCTGTCACTTTCTCTGAAATTGACACATCTTTCCTCTGTGGTTCTGGCCACACATTTCTGTCATGCTTCTCACATCATTCTGTGATCTCCACTCTTGTCTTCTTAAAATCACATTTAACAAAACAAAACAAAAAAATTACTGCTTGAACATTTTTTAAAATTAGGTATTTTCTTCATTTACATTTCCAATGCTATCCCAAAAGTCCCCCATGCCCTCCCCCCACTCCCCTTCCCACCCACTCCCACTTCTTGGCCCTGGTGTTCCCCTGTACTGAGACATATAAAGTTTGCAAGTCTGCAAGTCTGCTTGAACATTTTTAAAGCTTTAATGTCTCTTCTAATATCTAAATGCTTCCCAGCCAGTGACCAGGGCTTACCCATGCATGACTTTACACAATATGGCTTGAACTGATCTGGCTGAAGCTACAGGCTTGGTAATTAAAGCCCTGCTAACAGTTCACAGGGTCTCATCCTGTCCCTGGAACGTAAAGACAATTTCTAAACCTTACTGATCTCTCACTGCACTTTTTGATTGCCCTGAAATGGCTTTCTTTCTTTCTTTTCTTTTCTTCTTTTCTTTTTCGTTTTTATAAGTGGAAGGATAAAGAAACTTCTGTGGAAATCACAAAGATGTGTACCATCCAAACCAAATGAGGTTCATATTTCTTCATTTTCAGAGACAGCGGTGAAGGTTCATAAACAGATGTACAGCCAAATAAAGTATTGCTTTGGTACACTCTGTCTCCATGAAAATGTCTCCTTAGTTTGGGCTTGTAAAGTGAATGTTCAGGTCTGAAATTTTGCCTGCATGTTTTATTTATCCTAAAATCTTAGCTTACAAAGAAGTGATTCTTCTTCTTCTTCTTCTTCTTCTTCTTCTTCTTCTTCTTCTTCTTCTTCTTCTTCTTCTTCTTCTTCTTCTTCTTCTTCCTCTTCCTCTTCCTCTTCCTCCTCCTCCTCCTCCTCCTCTTTTTCCTCTTCCTCTTCCTCCTCCTCCTCTTCCTCTCCTCCTCTCCTCCTCCTCCTCCTCCACCACCACCTTCCCCCCATCCTCCTCTACATGTTCCTCATTTCTGTTTTCTTACTTGGCTTAAGTAACTATATATAGTGGTTACAATAACTAACATTTACAAAGCAACTGTAATATACCACCCATATAATAGATGCCCTTTTTAGAATATTTCATTTAGTGTCCATTGTAGTTCTCTAAAGTAGATATTCTATTCTCATCTTATCTTATGGATGGAGGAGGGGAAGCTCAGAGAGGTCATTTATGTGGTCTAAATCTAGGTCACTTCTAAGTCCATGCTCCAGCTTATAGGCCATCTTCCTTGGAACTCAGTTTTATTCTGGAATACATCATTTCTCAAACCACCCCAGCATTTAGCAAGTAAACCTGGGCATTCACAGGGGCCCATAGGAATATCAGCCTGAGGTGTGCCTAGCTGGTTAGTTTTGTCAAAATGATGTGGATGCTCTTGACCTCTGGGTTTACATATGGAAATCAAAATAACTAAAAGAATAATGACTTGTGTACCAAATGTTATTATTATTATTTCCTCTGATCATTTATGTTGCTAGAGTCTTGGATGCAAGATTTGCTATGATTATCTTCTGGCATAGTCTTAGCTTGTCTTAGCTTAGTCTATTGCTGTGAGGAGACACCACAACCACAGCAATTCATATAAAGGAAAGCATTTAACTGAGGCTTGCTGATGGTTTCAGAGGTTTAGTCCATCGTTATCATGGCAGGCAGTATGTCAGCCTGCTAGCAGATATGGTGCTGGAGATTTCTACATCTGGATACACAAACAGCAGAAAGAGAGATGTGACACTAGGCCTGGCTTGAGCTTTTGAAACCCTAAAGCCCTCTCCCAGTGACACACTTCCAACAAGGCCACAATTCCTAATCCCTCTGATGTAGGCAATCCTTAATGATCTTACATTTAAATATATGAAACTAAGGGAGTCATTCCTATTCAAACCACCAAAGACACCAAACAGAAGTTGCTCTTTTTGTATATTTAACATGTTGTTTTGGTATCTCCTCCCCCCTATCCTGTTCTCTTCCTGATCCTAAGAAGTTTGGGTCTGCTATCCAGCCTCTAGATTGCTTCTCTGTCCTGATGCTGTCTAGGTTTTGATGGTGGCATAGTCACAACATCAGCACCATTCTTCTTGGAGCCCTTTGCCCTTCTACCTATTTAACTCTTTACTCCTTTATAGTAAGATCTCCATTTTTACCTCCTCAATTAACCTGCTGCATAGGCAGTGGCTGTGCTGTTTTTGGTTTTCTTTCTTTTCCTCTTTTTTAAAAAAAATATTTATTTAATTAAAAATAAATTATGTGCATGTGCTTGTGTCAATGCATGCATGAATTCTGCGGCCTTGGGAGGCCAGAAGAGGATGACTGATCCTTTGAAGCTGAAGTTACAGGTAATGAACCATATCACATGGTTGCTGGAAATGGAAGAGTGGTCTTCTGCAAAAGCAACGAGTGTTTTTAATGTTTTAACTGCCAAGCCACCTCTCTCGATTCTGTTCCAGGCTTTATCTTTCTTCCTCACATCCTTTCTCTTCTGTGTTCTAGCCCCAAGGATCTTGGCCTCAGCACCTTCAGGATAATCTGATAAAGATCACACCATGGATGGTACAGACCACAGCAACAGGAAGCACTTCAGGTACGCACCTCCTTTCCAAGAAGTCTCTGTACAGTGTGGTTTTCTCTTTAATGGTTTTTATGTTTTTGACTTTATTCTTTAAAAAATTCAATATTAAAGAATAGCAGCAAAGATTCTCCTGGTGGGGGGGGTGGGGGGAGGAAGAAAAGAAAGACATGACCACGCTCATCAATCCTGCTCCCCTCTTGTGACAATACAGCTGTTCTCTTGCTTCTTATTCCCTGCATACTTAACAGTTACTCTCTTAGTTTAGTGGTATGAACAGATACCATGAAGAAGGCAACTCTTATAGAAGGACAGCATTTCATTGGAGCTGGCTTATATGTTCAGAGGTTCAGCTCATTATCATCCGGGTGATCAAGGTTGGAGCATGGCAGTGTCCAGGCAGTCAAGATGCTGGAGGAGCTGAGAGTTCAACATCTTGTTCCAAAGGCAAATGACTGTTTCCAGGAAGGTAGGAGGAGGGTCTCCAAGTCTACCTCCACAGTGACACACTTCTTCCAAGAAGGTCACACCTACAAGTTCACACCTCCTAATAGTGCCACTCCCTGAGCCAAGCATATCTAAACCACCATACTAATTAATGTCTAATCTGTAGTTTTTATTTCTGCATTTTAAGCTGACATTGTTTTAGGATCATTTTAAATTTATTCTACCCAGTCATCATAATTACCAATTTTAATGATAGATTAATATTCCTTTTCACTGGTGGTATAGTTATTCAATAATTCTCTTCTTGAAAATAAGTTTGGATTCTGCAGAATAAGTAGTCAAGAGTGAAACTGCTGGGTAGTATAGCACATTTATTTTTAGTTATAGATAAAAACATTCAAACTCTTCCAGAATGGCGACATTACCTTCTATTCCCAGCAATATACAAGCATGTACAAGAGTTCTAGTTCCTGCACATCATTGCTAGCATTTGGTATTGGCTGGTGCCACTAACTTTATTTTACTCACTCCAATTGGCTTGATTGTAATAGTCTGAGATCAAATTTACTCAGCAAATGTGACTAGTCTCCTCATTACAGAATGCAATTATCAAAGTAGAATGTATGTATATACATTATATATGTTGTCACAATCTTTGCCTGTGCTTATTATTGTCTTACCTCTGTGTCTATTCTTTCAATTTTTTAAAGTTAATATTTTTAGTTGTTGTATACAATAATAGGTATGTGTTGGTTGAAACTCTCAACATGACTGGATTTAAAATCACTACTAGAATAAAGCTCTAGGCATGCCTTTGAGGGAGTTTCTAGAGTGGTACACTAACTAAATTAAGGTACACTAACTTACCTAAGTATGGGCAGCTCCATTCTATGTGCTGTGGTCCTGCACTGAATAAGAAAGGAGAAAGTAAGCAGAGCACCAGCATTCCTCTCTCCCTCCCTCTCTCCCTGTCTCCCTGTCTCCCTCCCCCCTCCCCCCCTCTCCCCCTTCCCCTTCCCCTCTCCCCCTTCCCCTCTCCCTCTCCCCCTCCCCCTTTCCCTCCCTCAACTCTCTCTTTGTTTACTGACTATGGATGCAATCTGACCAGCTTCTTCTCAGTCCTGCTGTCATGCCTTCCCCACAATTATGGACTGTACCCTTGAACCATGAGACAAAATAAACCCTTTGATCCTTACATTGCTTCTGCAGGGTATTTTGTTACAGCAGTGAAGACAGTAATTGACATAATGGGTTTCATTATGGCATTTACACTCAGATGCACTGGGCTTTCCTCGTGGTCATATCATACTCCCCTTCCCTGTCCCTTCTCTGTCTCTTCCAGGTCTCCTCTTGCCCTCAATAGCTGGCATTTCTAAAGTGGCTAATAAAGTCCAGCTTGTTTCCATGGCTTATTCTCTATTTGTGAATCTTCCTTAGTGAAATATCTATTCATTATTTTTAAATTGGAAGCCTTTTTTTTTTAATTGCCAGATTCCAGGATTCATTAAGGTACAATCTGTTGAATGCGATTTTTCAGCTTCGGTTCTTCTTATCAATGATCCAGGGCAAAAGTTTTACATTTTGATGACACTCAAGGTTTCTCTCTTCTTCATTTTCTTGAATGTGCTTTTGGCATTGAGTCTCAATTTTTCTTTTCTACTTTCTTTTCAGTGCTGGGAATTGAGCCAAAGGTCTTGTTCATGCTCTGCCCAGCTGAGTCTAAGAACTCATGGCCTAAGGAAAATTCTGGAATTTTTCTTGTATTTTCTGAAAGTTTTGTAGCTTTATTGAAAGTATTTTAGTCTCAGATTCATTAAAATTAACTTTTGTTTATGACATAAGGTTTAAATCAAGAATAATGTGTAATACCTCATTTAGAATCAGAGTGAGTTTACCAAGACAGAGGTTAGGTGAATTTTTAGAAATAGTTGGGTTTATTTTTAACTTTTGAGATGACTAGGACATTGGAAATCTCAAGTGCTGGGAGATTCCAGCTAAGAATATGAAAGAGGACTTTCTCAGCACATTAGTAAAGCAGGTGGGAGTTCTGTATTGCTTCAGAGTGAGTTAAGCACATCAGAGATGGTGGCAGACTGCTCTACAGCACTTCTGCTGATCTATAGAAATGAATACTTTGTCCTGTCTCCATCCCACTGCCATGGGCCCAAGGTTCTTCTGTAGGGAATGTTTTCACAATGGGATGCCATTAAGTAAAAACCCATCTGCATTATCTATGTTTGTCTTGTTTGTTTCATTTTATCACCTGAAGAAAATATCAGAGATAGACACATTTTCAATAATTGTCATTTCTTGGTTTCTTTTGAAACAGGGTCTTATTCGTAGTTCAGTGAGCCTCGAACTTGTGATAGAGCTGAGGCTGGCTTTGAACTTCCTTCCCTTTGGTGTGAACATCACACTAGGGTACAATTGTCTTTGGAGAGATTAATTTGTTTCATTAATTTTAAAAAAGTACAGACATTTCTTCCCAGAAGAAATTTGAGGACGGCTTGGGTTCTGTGATACTGATCCAGCACTCTGCACAGGCTAGACATTGTCCAAAGAATTTGTATACAATGATGACTCTCCACTGAAGCCTTTAAAAGGATATTTTAAAATTATACTTCTTGTCTATTTTGTGTGTGCATTGCTGTCAGGGTAAGTGTAAGTTAGAGGACACCTTGCAGGAGTCAGTTCTCCACTTCTCCTATATGGTTCCCAGGTGTCAAACTCAGACCCTCAGTCTTAGCAGCAAGCATCTTTGCCCTTGGAGTCATCTCACCAGGCTAAGGGGTATTTCATTTTATCATTTCCATTTCACAGACAAGGCAGCTTGGAAACGGAGAGACTGATAATAACCTCGGGTTTCATAGCTGGGAATTCTAAAGCCATGACTCAACCTAGGCAGAGCGGTCTCTGTCACATATGCTTAAGAATGTCCCCACTCGCTTTCTCTCCCTCTCATCCTTTGAAAATGAAAAGATAGCTCAAGAGGGCGGAGACATTTTATGCTGCAATTTTACTGGTTCCCATATGGTAACCTAGTTTGCAGAGATATGTAGTAAATATAATAGATCATGGCATGATAAAAATCCAAGTATTTCTCTATGCATGGAATTAAAAAAAAACCCTAATGTCCCAAATATATCTTATAATGTTTTGGGCAAATCAGTCAATAGACTTCACCCTCCTCATTGGAGACATATGAAGAAAATACCCACTATCTAGTAAGGTGATGGATGGCGATGTTGTCATTGGGGCGGAATTCAAGGGGTGTGGTTTTCTGACAAAGGAAAGATAGCTTGATTTGAAATTCCACACCTCATTGTCTCCTGCATTCTTATCTACTCAGGAATGGTGGCAGAGACACGTCCCTCTTACATGCTTTCCTTCCTTAGGTAAAGATGGACGTGGCCTATCCCCAAAGTCACTGGAAACCTGCGATGTCATTTGACATCCAGGTCACAGCTTTATTTCTGAAGCAACTTTACTCTTAGTTTCCATCCTATCCCTGAATGGAATGGGCATTTATAGCTCACTGGTAAGTTCCCAGTTTAGAGTAACAACTGGAGGCTGCAAGAGGCAAATGTTCTGAAGCCATCCAGAAATTACTGCTGAGTACCCTGGAGGCTGAATGAATGGGCTGCATTATGTGCCATTAAGCTGTGCGTGATTTTTGTCTGAACAAGATGTGTTTCCTTCTTACATAGACACTGCCTGAGTGTTTCAAGTGATGTAACCAGCTGTTCTAAAAATATCTGAAGGAAAACAACAGAGGATCCAATTAAAGGTATAAGGCAAAAGATACTTAAACATATCTCCCAACCCAGCTCAGGATTAAGAGCAGAAAAGCATGGAAAAAGAAACACAGGGAGATTGTATCTATTTAAATTATGTTGGTATTGCTCACTATTTAAATTTATCTTTTTGTGAATGGAGAGATGTTAAGTGAAATCTGGGATCATGCATTGAATCCTGGCTGGAATCCGCCACATGCTCACTGTGGCCCAGTCCAATTCCTTATTCTCTGCCTCATCCCCCTGTTCTCTGGCCGATTGTAATGGTTAAATGAGGGATAGTATAAAGAATGGCACATGTTATAAACACACCTGGAACATGCTAAATCCCCAGAGTGCACAGATTTTTATTTGTATTATTTAAACCATGTGCTTCTAAGTCAGCTTCTCAAAAGAAAGGGGTGGGTTAAGATGTTCCTATCGTATTTATATTTGGCTTTCTACCAGGGCTCCCCAGACTGTCTGCTAGGAAGAAATCTTTAAAAGAATGTAATTTCTCCCATGTCATCAACTTTCTTTCAGACGTCAATTTTGTAGTATTATGAATTTGCTGTGAGAGTTTCTAACATTTTCTCTTATACTGACTAGCCGCTGTCTCTGAACCAACAGCACACTGGCATGGTGTTTTGAGGGCACTCGTGTTGCTGGTTGGTACCCATTGGCCCTTTTAGTCTTTATTGGTCATCTTTATTGCTCAGCATCCCTGTCCCACAGAAAGCTGCTCCTCCACCATTCCATGTGCCTCCAATGAGGTTTCAAAGTAGAGGACCTTGCCCCTCCTGAAGACAGAGTCTATCTACCATGGTCTTGGCAGGAAACAGATGGGGGTGATATGAGGACTGTTTGATGAGGGTGTTTCCATGGGGGAGCTGTTATAGAAACAAGAGCTAGTGTAGAACCCAGGAGAGGAACAGGCCAGAATTTCTGTTGCCACTAAACTTAAGACAAGGGAGGCAATGTCACCAGGCCTTAGAAGGGATACTTGCTGAAGCACAGCTAACAGAGGTACCACCTGACAGTAGTTATACGTTTTGAAGCAGGGTGATTCAAGGGACAAATTATGAGTTAACTTAAGTGTAAATTCTGTAACCTCTCCCATATCACATTTTCTGATCTCATGTAAGTGTCCCCAATTGTTTAAGCCCAACTGGAAACCAGAGAAAAGGGAATCCTCATTCCTCTCACAGAGAGTATATCATAGATCATAGGAATAGCTATGATGCCTTTGCTCAGATGGGGTCCTTCCTGGGAGAAAGAAGTACCCGTATTAAAGCTGAGACTCCCACGTGAATGGAGATGTTTGGCCTTAGGACATCACAGGATTTTGAAGGGATATGGTCACTGGGTATGTGTAGTCTCAATCATTTCTAGTCACTGCTTTGAGAATTCCTTCCTGGAGAGATGTAAACAATGTCTGTCTCTCCTCCTGAGGAGCTAATAACAAACCAAGCTACACTTCCACACAAGTCATTCTGGGGATCCAGTGAGTATATAGGTTGACTCACAGAACTTCACTGAGGGACTACTTACATCCCAGCATGGATGATGCCTGTGGCATAGATATAGTCTTCTGTTTCAGTTAACTTCCCCCAGCCTGTATCCTTTGGCACCTCTGAGAATACCAGGTTGGTTGCAAGAATTACATACAAATGGATGGGATACGCAGGAGAGTGTGCCAGAAATCTCAGCTGAGAGTCCAGTGATCTTCTTTACCCACTCATTCTCTGAGGGAAGGTCAGCAGTCAGTGAGACAACTTGTGTCAGTCTTTTTCAAGCAGGCACAGTGGATCTGCTTAAGATGGTGGCTGTTTTGCTTAAAGGACTGCACCATACAGATGTCATATTGATCATTTCTTTCTCAATATTGACCACCATCAGGAAATCACCAGGAGCCTTTTTCTGATCTTTCCTCCCTTATCAATGGGGTAAGGCATCGGTGGTTGCACCATGCACCTTAGGCTGAGAGTTAGGGTGTCTTTCATTGTAGAAGCCAAATGGTGCAGAAGAGTTTCTATTAAATGCCAGGGACATAGGATGCTAGCTTAGAGCTAATGATTCAGTCTGTGTCCTTTTAGTAGGAATTAGGACTTCATGGACACGGCCTTCCTTGTTTGAAGCAAAGGCATTGATTATCTCTAAGGGGAATAGGAAACATTCAAAGACTCCTACCCTGATGTCTGATTTCAGAAGGAAGACACGGGTCTTTGGATGGGTGTACTCCAAAGTGCTTCTAATGTCTGAGGCAACCTTCCCATCTCAGGTCCTGAGATCATTCTTATCCCACAGAGCAGTAGAGTAAGAATCAATGAAGCACCCTATTCTTATACCACAGTCTTCTGAGAGTATTTTTGGGAACCGTCAACTATTGTTAAGTAAATGCTCACTATCACATAGAGTCAGGGATGGATAAAGTAAGAGAGACACACAAGGTATATATTTACAAATGGAGAAACACTTGGGCTCCAACGAGTACCTCTGTGCTGTATTTTGTCCTTCACTGTAGTGCAGGTCACAAACTATCTAAATGCCCCATTGAACAAGGAGTTCTCATGTGTCATTTTGAGCATTTTCCAAAGAAGCTTCTGACTGAGGGCTTTGGTAAAATTTTATATTGGACACAATTGTTTTAATACTTCTCCACATTGGTACATGTGGCAGTCTCTTCCTAGTAGTGATCTCTGGCTTCTTATATAGCATTTTAGTTGGCTAAAAGACCTGTAATTTCTTTTTCCAGGAATCCCACAGTTGCCTCCTTTACAATGGACTCCATTTAAAGACAAATCAGCCAAAATATGCATTCCCAAGTGGAGGGTGCGTAGACATCTTTTTTAACAGCTCTGGAAGGCAAGTCTGTTTCTGAAGTGCATTGCTAATTTCCAGTTATAAACATAGGCTCTGTGTGTGCTAAAAGTAAAATCACTGGTTTCACATGGTGTAGTTACAGGGTCTCATTTTATGATATGGATTGACCTTTTGGCTTTTAATAACAGATTCCACAGAAACCTGTCCTTATTATCATTTATGAATAAGATTTTGATTCCACAGAGGATTGTCTTCATTTCCAATCATGGAGTGAGAGTTTCATTTTAAGCTTGTAGCGCGTGCCCTCTCTCTCTTTCTTTTTCCTCTCTTTCTCTCTCTATTCCCCCTCTCTTTCTCTCTCTCCCTCTGTCCTCCTCTCTTTCTCTTTCCCTCTGCCCCCCCATCTGCCTTTCTCACTCTTTCTCCCTACCTCCTTCCAACATCCCTCCCTTCCCCTCTCTCTGTATATTCTGAAATTGAAATTGATATTTCTCATCCAAAATGAAGATAAGCAGTCCTTTAATTGTAGGTGGGTTTGTGTTCTGGCTCAGTCTAACCATATTTACTTGAGGAGTCAGTTAAAAGATGATTGTGGCTTTTATTGGTGTTAAGATGTGCCTAGCACTCTGCATTACTTAACACAAATGGAGCTATAATAGCCACTTTGTCTTTATCATACAATAAAGGCATAGCTTAGCATAGAACACGCCACACAGTTAATGCTCCATAATTCTAGTTTCAGTGTCAAACAGTCACCATGTAGCATGTGTCCTGACTTGACCCCTTTGTTATGTAAAGTGATGAATTCACACAGAATTTGCTTTCAGCAGATGGCTATTGGTTATTGTCTATTACCCTCAGACAAGGAAAAAAGGCTTCTTGGAACCAGAGAGAACTGGAGGACATAAGAACTTGAGACGATGAGACAGTAACTAGCTGGACATTGCAGGATCCTTTTCCTGCAAGTACATTGGCACAGGGTGTCCTGCATCTGCTCAGATCTAGATGACCTCTAAGTATCCCTGGACATTCATCACTGCTTTCCTCCAGAAACAAGGACACAGATGCACTGCCGGAGGTCACAGAGTGAATCAGCTTCTACTTGGAGATTCTGATCCCCAAGCCTGGAATAAGCATGCGCAGCCTGAGGGCATGTAGGAGCCGTTAGAACTGCTGCCTTACTCATCTTTTTGGTTTGTTTGTTTGATTTTTGTCACCCGAAAAGGCTTTGGAAATCACTTTCTCATCACAAACACTATTGATTTTCGACTATCGATAGACTTTTAAAAAGACATTTGCATATAAATTGAACAGGCTCAAGGATCACCATTTGCATTTATATTAGTAGGATGCTTATTGCCATTAATTATTTATCATGTTTAGCTCTTCTGGACGTGGGATTTTGGTCTGCATTGCACAGTTGAAACAGATTTCTAAAGGCAGTGTGGGACCCTACCAAGTTCAGGATGCTTTGACATCTTACTTGTCCTAAGCTTTGGAAAAGGACTTCGTTATGCAGGTGGGCATTCCCCTGAATAGTGAATGAATCTTGACATGGCTTTCCTTTTATGCAAATGCTATTGTATTGAAGTTTCATTCTATGTTGTCATAGAAAGCTTTGGTTCATTTGAGCTAGCATGTATGGTTAATGTGTACAATGAAAAAATTTCAGATGTTAACCAAAGCAGAGTGAAAAGAATTATGGAAGACCCACATGAACCTGCAACAAAACAGTAAGCCGCATGTTGATGGGTTGCTTCCATCTATGATGACCTACTTATTTTTCTGTTTGATTTTGTTTGCTTAAATATTATGAAGTAAATCTTAAGATAAATTCTTCAGGGAGCAAGTAATGTCTTAAAACAAGAATCCCAGAATCCTGTTGTTTGTTACCACCACGACTCCAGATAGCATAGTTATCCAGGGTCACCTAATCCTAATTATTTGGTGTCTTGAACCAAAAGTCAGCATCAGTGGTTGTTTTATTTCAATCCTTTCAGTTTGATAAGAATTAATGAGTAACAACTATGGATCAGAAACAAGAATAACAGACTAAACTATTTTGTCCCTGACCTGGACATGTTTCTTATCATGCAGAAAAGACAGACATACTAAATTGCCCTCATGTACAGTACAGGGAAGCTGTCCTAAATTCTATGTCTTATGCAGTAAATGTACAGGTGAGGTTGATGGCTCAACTTGAAGCTAACACTAGTGAAAAGATTGCCATGTTGGAACAAATCTACGTCTGCTTAGCCTGCTAAGCTACCTCAACTATTCCATGAGGTAGATACTTTTATTATTCCTAGTCTGTAGACTGAAGTACAGATTGGTTAAATAATGTAGGTTTTGAAATGTCAGAAGACATTTGGCAGGATATTGAGCATTAAAGAAAGGAGCGAGAGTGTGAGTTGACACTGCCTGATGCATAAAAGCCAGAAATAGGAGTGAGGGAGAGAGAAGAGGAAGAGAGAGGGAAATTTTACAAATATGGGATAGTTAGAGGTCAGAAATGTCTGATAAAAGAATCTAGAGGGGCTTTTAAAATAGAAAATAGATATCATATGCACATATGATTTACATATATATATACATATATATCCTACTTAAATATTTTTAAAATTCTTTGAGAGTTTCATACAATATATTATTGGTTATGTTCACTTGTAATTCCTCCTTAAAACTCCTCACAGATCCATCCTACCTCTCTATCCCAACTTTGTCTTTTTTTTTTTTTTTAATAACCCATCAACTCCAATGTGTGCTCTTAACATACTCTTGAGAGTTGGGCCCATATACTGACGCTTGCTTCACTCACCAGGACCATACCCTTAAAATAACTGTTTCTTTCTTTCTCAAAAGTCATCATCTGTCTATAGTTCATCATCTAACGGTGAGGACTCAGGAACCTCCTTCCTATTTTATGTTAGATAGTTAACTGGCTTGATTTTACTCACGTCTAGTGCAAGTAACTACAGCTGCTATGACTTTGTGACTATAGTGGTCCTGCCATGGCCAAAATATACATTTCCACTCCATTCTTCTCTCACTTTTGACACTTACAATCTTTTCACTCTTTCTTTCAATACTGGTCCAAGTCTTGACAGAGGGGCACATTCAGACGTTCCATCTGTGGCTGAACACTCCATAGGCACTGATTCTTCGTACTTTGACCAACTGCGATGTTCCACATTAACCACCCACCATCTACTGTACAAACAAGCTTCTTTGACAAGGTCTGAGAGCTACACCAAACTATGGGTAGGAAAATATGAACTTAAAGTACAATTTAATATTATGTTCATTCATCAAAATAAAACATAGGTTTGCCCCTAGGGGACAAGAGATTCCCAACACAGGGTCCTGTCTAGATTTGCTATACCAAGCATGGGCTTCCTTCTGTGGGATGAACCTTAAATTCTATCAGAAGGTAATTGGTTGACTCCATAACATTTATGCCTGTTGTACCCACAGTCATATCTTGTAATAGCTGTCATTATTGCCGCTCACCTTTCCCCCAGTAACCTTCATAGTAAATTCTATTACTAACTAGCTTTCAGGGATGATGTTTCTTGACCAGTACAGACTTGATTTCTCCATATCTTATGACCAGTGTATATGGTATCTTCAGCAGTAGGGTTATATAATCAGTTTCTGCTGTGTGATCAAGGGTAATAGCAATAGGTTTCATTATTCTTGAGGTCCTCCCAGGACACCTCCAACTAACAACCTGAGAGGAGCTATGGCTTTGTGGATAACTACAATATCAAGTCCCAGATACTTAAATCGCACATGTTGTCATAAGTGAATTTTAGTTTCAAATCTTTTGGCTTATGTGTTTCATCTGATGAACTGTAGAATTAAATAAACTAGAAAGGAACCATTGGCAGGGAGGCAAAAGAAAATAAGGGAATGGAGATAGTGGAACACAGGTGGTGTGAAGGGGATGGGGATCAGTGAGGTCAGAGGTTTGGACAGGGAGAAGGATAGGAGGGGAGGGGTACAATCACATCTATATATTATAGGAAGAAAAATCTGCTGGCCTCATGAAAGAGAAAGTAGGACAGGGATTTTCTGAGAAATATGTGGGAGGAGACTAGAAATGAGGAAGTCAGGAAAAAATTTAAAAAGTAAAAAAAATATGTATGATGTTAATGATTGAGCCTAAGACTTGTATATGTGCAAGGCAAATGGGCAAGCGATGGAGCTATGTTTCCTTATCCCCTGTCTGAACTGAGTTTCTATCACACTGAGGTTTTAAAGGTTCTTACGATGTACTTTGATTATTTAAAAAAGCTAATTGTCCTAGGATATTGTAAAGCACTTGCTCAGTGTCTATAAGGCTTTACGTTCTAGACACAGCACTAAACATATGTTGGAAATGATACGAAGAAGGCAAGAAAATTCTATAATTCTAGGAGAGGAATCTTCTTTCACTTAACATAATCTCCATATTTTTTGTGTCTTCAGACATTCGCAGCCAAGACATTGAATGAATATATTCTATCCAATGGTGATGAGGTCACTACCTATCCTCCCACTCTGAGCTAGCCAGGTTGGTTGCACATGCTTTGTTTGTTTGTTTGTACTTAGGGAATAACTTTAGTTTGTATTTATATATCACTTTTATGTCTATACCAGAAGTAGAGTCTTTCCTTAATCTCCAGGTACCGTGACTAGGGCAGTTACTGACTGACACTTTCCCCTTTAGCTGTCCTTTCAGGCTTCCATGCAAGCAATTAGTAACAGAAAGCAGAAACGCTGATCTTGGAGATGATGGTGTGCAGTCTAGACTTGCTGTTATATCTGCCACTCACCACAAGGTACTTAAGATGACTGAACTTTGTCCAGAGCTATATTGGCTGGTGTATATTCATGTTTTTATTGTTGTCATTAGGTATATGCTGTTGTTCTGAATAGTCTTCCCTTAATACAGCTGACACCCATTAAATCAACTAAGAGTTATTTTTATATCAAAGAGAACAGACAGAAAAAAAAAAAATCTATGGTTTTTAGAGTTTCCAAAGTCAGAGCAGGCTCTCCAGCTGTTAAGTGGAGCCTATTTTGTGAAAATGTTCACTTATATACCATTAAGAAGCCCATTACACCAAATCCATATATTGTGTTCATTTTTAACACATCCCTAAATTGATCATTTAAATTGTTTTTGAAGAACGCCATAGTTAGGTTACTTGGTATTTAGAGATTATAGCTGAGCTGAGACCACATCTAAAGAAGAATGAGGCAATGGATCAAATCAATTAGTTACTCTTCTTTAAAGTAATGTGATAAACCTGGTATGTGGTGTGAAAATACAGGGACAACTTAGTGCTACATACCAGGTAAGTGTGGATAGGTGGTAGGTGCAAAAAACATGGGTTATTGGAAGAAAAAAATTAGCACCACAAGAAAGGAGAATAAGAATAGAAGTGTGGACATATCACTAAAGGAAAAAAAAATTAAGTGTCCAATTTGAATTATTAAATTTTTAGTGCTAGAGTCAATGGTTCGTTAACTATCAGGTATCACTTGAAAGTGACCAAAGTCTTCATCCCATGACCCTATGTCTAAATGTGTCCAGGTGGGCTTTAGAAGCCAGAAGCCAGGTATCTTTGGGCCACAAAGGCACACAGTGTTAGGAATGTGTCACCCCAAGTCCAACCATCTGTCTCTGGTAAGGTGAGTTGAACCCATATTATCTTTAGTAAGGTGAAGTAAACTCTTATTTCCTCATCTCCCCCCAAGTGAACTGAGAAACCTTGCAGGATTAGCAAAATTTGAATGTGGTTAATGAGCTGAAGCTGGGAACTCAATGTTCCTTTTAAAGTATTAAGAAGTGTCATTCTCAGATATATGCCTCAGCATTTCTCCTTAAACCTTACAGTTATGGGTATCATGTACAGAGTTGGCAACATCAGCTCCAGTTATTGTGATGTTCTCATCACTGTATTTCTCTTGAACATTGGGGAAAATAAATGTAAGGAGACAAAGAGAAAAATCTAGGCACTGTGGTAGGCCGTAGCTCAAGAGGTGGGAAATGTGGGATTTCCTTACCCATTTAGATTGTGTTCAGTCAAAACTTTTAATGGCACTCATGGCAGGGTCAGATGTCCATCTTGTTGAGTTATGTGGAAAAGCCTTCATGTTCTTCAAAGAGTTTCAGAGGATTTTAAGCCATTATCAGCCCAGGGACTCTTCCCAGAATCATAAAATGTACTGTTATCTGAGAAATGAAACTATGGTCATTTGTCTGAAGGAATTCAACATCTAGCTTAAAACTGAAGGCTTGAACCTTTCTATTCTCAAAATGAGGGATTAAAACAAGCCATTTCAAAGGGAAACATTTTTTATTTCTGGTCACGGGGAGAAGGGAGATTATAATGGATTGATAATGAATATAGTGACTATAGGGTCAGCTCCAAGACTGTTGCTTGAGCAAGCCTTTGGGTATATGTCTCAGTTCTTGGTATTAAACCTAGGTTCATGAGCATGCCAGGCGAGGGCTCCCTACTGAACTGTATACCTAGGTCACTTTTAACTTCATCTTTTGAGACAGTATCTCACTGGGTTGTTCATGATGGCCTTGAATTCAAGCCATCCTCAAACTTGCCATCTTCCTACCTGCCTCAGTTTCCTGGGTAGCTGTAATTACAAGTCCATTTCCAACTGGTATGTAGATAGAGGTCCTATTTGTTATTTACACAGGCTATCAGATTCTGCCTTCTTTTCCCTTTCTGTAGTTGGAAGTAATGAGAGCCTATGTACCCTATAGTGTTGATAGACACATTTGTTGAGGTAAATATTCAACCCAAATAAATATGCCTCAGCAATGAAAACACAACTCAATTAATATGAATACATGCTGTGCGCCTAGATTGGGCAGATCTACCGCTACAATACCATCTTCCACATCTACGAGACCCCTTAGAACTTGCGGTTTCTCTAGGCCATGTGCTTCCACTCTGCTTTTCTTCTTCCTCCTCCTCCTCCTCCTCCTCCTCCTCTTGTGTCTTCTCCCTCTTCCATTTTATCCTCCTCCTCTCATCCCACCTTCCACTCTACCTTCCCTTTATCTGCCCAATCATCAGCTGTCCTTTATTTTACGAATTAAGATGGGAAGCAGATTTATAGGAAATCACCTGAGTACTGACTCATTCCTTGTTCACAACCCCTCACAGGAGAACGGAATTAACATTAAATATAATTGGCCCCAGGGCTATCCACAACACACATTAACAAGTGGAACCATGTATAGAGTTCTTCATGAGTGCTTGGTATTTAGTGATTCTTCAGTAAATGCTTCTACCAGTCAGCAGACTTCAACGAGTTTATCATGCATTTCCCCACACATTTTAGTTAGGATTTCCATTGCTATGAAGAGACATCATGATCATGGCAACTCTTATAAAGGAAACCATTTGATTGGGGCTGGCTTACAGTTTAGAGCTTCAGTCCATTACCATCATGTTGGGAAGCATGGCAGCACACAAGCATATATGGTGCTGAAGAGGCAGCTGAAAGTTCTATATCTGGATTTGCAAGCAGCTGGAAGAGACCGTGAGATCCTGGCCTGGCTTGAGCATCTGAGACTTTAAAGCCCATCTCCAGTGATGCACTTCCTCCAATAATGCAGCACTTACTCCAACAAGGCCACACCTCCTAATAGTTCCACTCCCTATGAGTCTATGGGGCCATTTTCGTTCAAATCACTATACCACAGGTCCAATTTTCATTAAAAAAATATATTCTTTATATATAGAAGGTATATTGTGAAGTTTGAATAGAGTTACAAAGGTGTTAGCTTCTTGCCTAATGCAGAAGTTTGGCACTCTCAGGTCCTGACATTTATGTTTAAATATAACCACCTGGAAACCATGAAGGGGCTGCACCCAGGAGCCTGGGACCCCAGGGACTGGTCATTTTGTACCTGATTTGTACACTTTCTCTGCAGAGGTATGACTTCATCTTTCTTAAAGATACCCACATTTTCTCCATTTCCTTTTGTGGGAGGGACAGAGATCCTGTCTTATGGGAACTAGGATTATGGTGTGTGGAGATGGCTTATGAGGGAGCTTGATGAGAATCTGTCATTCACAAATGAGGGCTGGGGTTTCTCCTGTGTAAGAATGGCAACTTACCACATATAAACTAAAATTCTGCATGGAATTCACAGTGCCCAACCAAACATACCATACTCATACAAGAAATTGAGAACTTCTAGTTGCTCTGAACAAAAAATAATTCTAGCTAAGGTCCAATCATTTTCTCTCCATAATATAGAAGCAGTAGGAGAATGGTACCCACATTTGTCCCTAGTCTCTCTTATAGCTATGTATCTTTCTCTTTCTGTAATTTAGGATGGTGTCTTTTCCATTTTATCAGCTTTTTTCATCAAAAAGTAATCTCTTTCAAATGTTAGACAGCAAGGCTTAACATTATAATTTTGTTTCCAAAGAAATTATTTAAAATACACATATATGAAGAATAACAACTAAAACCCTTTGCATATTTTTCTTTGTTGTTCATCCATATATGAGATCAATTCCAAGTACCTAATTTTGAAAGGTGAGGTTGACTAATCCTAGTGTAGAAACACTTGGATATTAAAGTTTCTAGAAAGCCAAACATTTGCCCATGCACTAAAATTGTAAATTTACATGCTCTTTATAGAAAACTAGAGTAACCAAATCTTGTTTTAACTATCTTATCCA
The DNA here is from genome assembly GCF_000001635.26 of Mus musculus. NCBI lineage: Eukaryota > Metazoa > Chordata > Mammalia > Rodentia > Muridae > Mus > Mus musculus. The sequence goes on along the minus strand of NC_000067.6, from coordinate 82,081,673 downwards.
CACTGAGTGTGTGTGTATGTGTATGTTTACTTGAGTATGTATGTATATATGTATGTGTTGTGAATGTATATGTGCAATATATATATATATATATATATATATATATATATATATATATATATATATGTGTGTGTGTGTGTGTGTGTGTGTGTGTGTGTGTGTGTGTGTGTAAGTGTGTGTACATATATGTATATGTATATGTGTGTGGGGTTACGCATAGCATCAAATTCTACAAATGGCAAATCTACAGAGAAATTTGGAGGCTTTGTTGAGTTTTCTATATAAATCGTGCTTTATAAGTGGTTTCTTTAACATCAAAAAGGTAATCAGATGTAACATGTAAAATTCATATTTTCTGTGATTTTAATATATTAGGCATCTTCAGGAAAAAAGGAAGCTAAGTTGCAGAAATGAATAACTATTTATCTTATATTTAATTTCCTTGGAGATCTAATGAGTTTAAGAGATTCATTGTATATTCAATTCTTCCAGACAAGGAATCCTTTCATTTTGAACTCAATAAGGTTATTTTTCTACAAGGCTGTTATCAGAGGGAATCTTTCACTTCCATTTATTCTAATTGCTTATGTATTTCATGCTTAGTATCTGTTCTCTCTCTCTCTCTCTCTCTCTCTCTCTCTCTCTCTCTGTGTGTGTGTGTGTGTTTGTGTGTGTGTATGAGTGGTGTGTACATGTATAGGTGACTGTGGATGTGGGTGTGCATGTGTGTAGGTGACTGTGTACCTCTGTGTGTGTATATATGGAGGTGAATGTACTGGCTTCTTTGTGTGCATGTGGAAGCCAGAGGTCAACAATGTGTGTCTTCCTCAGTCACTCTCCACTTTATGTTTTGAGACAGGATCTCTGACTGAACCTAGAGCTCTCTCTTTCAACTGAGCCTGCTGTCCTGAGAACTCCCAGGTCTGTCTGACTTGGCCAGATAAGTGCTAGGGTTCAGGAGCACACTGCCTCCTTGGCTGTTACCTGCATGCTGGAGATCTGAAATCAGGATGCTGTCCTTGCACAGGAGAGAGTTTAGCTGTTGAGCTATCTTTGTATTCCCTACTTTTGTTCTTTACAATGAGTAAAGCAGTTTCGGGCACTCATAATTTTTAACCACTATTATAAAACAGTGGCAAAAGGGGGTTCAGAATAAGTAAGTGTTGGAGTAGATATGAGGTGGTTTGAGGAAAATGACCAGAAACTCCTTCTTGTCAAAGGAAGGACTGTTGTGGTAGACGAGCACCATGCAGCTTAGCTCATGTATGAGACCACTGTTCCATTCCTAACAGACAAATCTGTGGCTCATTTTTCTGAAGTCACATTGTTGGCCATTGTTGTATCCACTGGGTGTTACGCCATCTTATTTGTGTATAAAGGGAGACAATTCAAATTGTTGTTACTTGGCAAGAAAAGTAAAATTAAAATAACATATTCTTATGATATGTAGTAAGAGCAATAATATCACATCTTTTAGGTTTTACTTTCTATTAATACACTACTATCTTATAAAGTCATCAACTGATTTCTGCCACAAGAATGAATTGATTCCTATTTTACTCCTTCTAATTGCAGATACCAAGTTTCTTTTTGAATATGCGATTTTTAATCCTTTGAGAATGCTATACAATGTATGTTGATCATATTCCATTTGCACATGTGCTTGAGCAATATTAAAATTGTCTTATTTATTGAACATGATTTATTCTAATGCTTAATGGCTTTATTGTTCTATAATTAAAGAAGCTGCAGAGACCTAGACTTGTGGCAACCCAGCCATTATTAGAAGTTTCAGATAATTAAGAAATAGTTAACTTAATTACCAAGAAGACTTCTGAATACAAGGCCGCTAGCAAGTGGGTTCATAAAGAGACTGATAGGAAAACAGCGCACATTCTATTAACCTGTATTTCAGGAAGACACCCAGTCTGAAATGGGAAAGGCTGCCCTGAGGGTAAAAACATTTTATTGGAGCCTTAACCAGCCTGAGAGGTGGCACTCACACTATTTGATGATGAAAAAGATATTGTGTGACACCATTCCTTGGGTGACATTAGCAAATATTTACTCACCCTAAATAAGGAACTGACAACAAACTAAAATAAGGCCACTATCAAAATTCAACTATGTAAATCAATGAGTTTCATTATGTTTACTAAAGTATTATAGCATATATACTATAAATGCTGTACTATTATCAGTGAGGGGTTCCTTACAGGGGCAGAAATGGCTCAAAGACAGTGGCATCTCATCCAGGTGAGTGACAGCTCACAAAAGCTGGAGATCTGATACTAACAGACACCTCAGCAGGGTTGAGGATGTCTTTTTAGAGCTCAGTTAGACTGAGCATCATCCAGGCAACTCAACATGTTTAAGACAATGCTACATCCACTCCAGTAGTGACAAGCGTGACAGGCCCCAATAACCTGGGCGCTGTCCTGAGACGAAAAGTTCACAGAAACTTAATCTCCTGGAATGGTGGCATCATGTATAACGAATGCTCTAACGTCCTTGCTTTAGTTGGTAAATGGATCTGTGTGCTTTCCCTTAATATTGCTTTATTATAAGTGCTCCTAAGGATTGATTTTTTGACATATAGCTCAGTTAGATTCTAGGCAGTCCTTGATCCGACCCTGGGCATGGATAGCTAAGTCACTGCCCTACACAGGAAGTTACCATTATCTAGGAAGAAGGATAGATAGCTGAGTTATACAATAGACTAAACTAGGAACTATGGCAAGGGCATGAAGCCCTTGCCCATGGCTTCTAAGTTTAAGCTGACTTTAGGTGGGGCTGTTTTTGATCCCAGTTGTTAACATTGAATTTTATCCCAGTCGGTTCCTGCCAGTCCTTTCGTGTTTGCATTCCTCTGTTTTATGTAAGAATCCAGTAACCTCATTGTACCTTGCCAGTGTGTCACCTAACTTCCCTATTTTCTTCTGTATGAAAAGTTTGATGCTCGATTTGACAAATTACACTCAGGTCCAGTACACTCTCGTGTCTGCGTCTGTCTGTCAATTCCCGCCGACTCTATGCCCATCTGCCGGAACCCCTGATTCCCACAGACTGAGGGGGGCCGACAGAGCCCCCATCTGTGGCAAGACAATACCTAGCCATTCTTATAGATTATTAAGTTTGGGGAGGTAGTGGCTTACTGAATCTGCTCAGTTTCAAGGACTTCATAAACCTTTTGAGTTATTTACTTCCTGAGTCTTAATGAGCCTCCAAGAAAGGTGGGATATTTCAATTCCATTGAGATTATTCTGGGTCTTAAGAACCTTGCATCCAAGCTGAAATGTTTTCTCAGGGGAATCATGTGCTATTCATCATAAACTTCAAGAGATGCTCCAAGAGAACTGTCACAGCACAAAGAACTGGAAGCTTGGTTGGTCCTAGAGGTGCAACTGTGCAGTTGTGCATAGTGATGCTGATGGGGAGAAAGGCACACCTCTATTCCTTTACTCCCTTGCCCCATTTTGATCAACTCTCAATGGAATTTTCATGAGAAAAGAGTCACATTTTGGAGGTAAGGCTTAGATACTTGTAGTAGGCTTGAGAGAGGGTCCAGAACAAGACAATTTCTCTTGAAATTTTAGGAGCTTTAGGTTTTCTGAGAATTCAGGAGGATATTTTCTTACTAGTACTTCAAAATGAAAAAAAATCTCTCTCTTTTTTTTTCTACTTCTATGGCTGGGGTAGAGGGGCTCAGTTGATGTATTTAGACGTAGATCATAAATAGTTCCACCAAGCATTTCTGGACATGGTTTGACTGTGTATTCTGGAGGGCTCTGGTGTGGAGGTAAGAAAGTCTTACAGAAAGTCTTAACATGTGTGTCTGTAATTCAACCATCAAATAGCTGAGACCAGCTGGCTTCCAGGTGGTAGATGGACAGGTAATACACCTGGATTTCTGCATCTTGGCCTTTACTTGCTCACAAGATCCAATAGTTCATCTCTAGGAATAGTTCAGTGTGACATTTGGTTTCTGAGGTCTTCAAAGTCACCAGTAAGATAGATATTCTAAATAAAACCTCAAGTCTATTACTAAAATACAAATCAAAAATAAAACCAATGGGATTAAAGGTGTGCACCACCACCTCCCAGCTCCAAATTTGCTTCTTATACTTCTGAGATGGACTGATGTGAGGATTGAGCCAGAAGTTTACACACAAGTGAAGAGCTTATCTTTAGTGGTCACTTGATTTAGAGTTTAGAGAGATGAGGACAGAAAGGGGAGACACTGGCTAGCAGCTTGATCCTCTGGGCTTTAAATATTTACTCCCACAACTGGTTAAAATGTTGGGAAGTCTTACTTCACAAACTGACTTACAGGAGGAGCCTCATGAGGAAATTTCACTTCTAGCCCTTTGAGGGAAAAATGGTCTTCTTTTTTTGCCCGGGAGCTGTCACTTTGGTCTACAGATTAATTATGAGCACTTAAGAGTGATTCAGTTGATCTATAGCATGCCAATTTCTTATCGACTGAAGTAAAAATCAACCCTAGATTGATGCTCCAGTCACCTGGTCATCGCAGGCTACCCAGAACCTAGGAGTGATGCATCTGCTATAAAGCAGAGAGTACTAGACACAGGAAGAGCCAGGGCCTCTCCTTCCCCAGTGTGTGTCTATCTCCTTAAGCTCTAGAATCAAAAGGGCATTCAGATAAAGAGCCTGCACCCTGAGGTTAGGCCAGAGGCGTCTCCATAAAGCCTCTTAAGCAAACAGCATTTATCTAAGTGATTCCATATCAGGCTATATTCTGCTTTTCTGTCTCTGCTCTTGATGTATCATTTCATAGAAACCTCCTTTCCTGACCAGTTTTGTAGATAACTTTTTCAGGTGGCAAATAAAGCCTTATAGTGTACAGATCTTTCCTTCCAGTGACAGAGAGCCCAACGTCTACTTTAGATGCTTTAAAATGCACAGCAACTCATCCAGTGTTTAAGAATCAAGAGTTCTCCCTCCTTGTTTTCCCACTGATGTTCTGAAGATGGCTTGGCTTTTTCTGCCCTCTGTTTCAGAGCTGCTATAGGTAGGCAAGTAGGGAAGAAGATCTCTGGTTTTGCTTGTGCTACCTGCAAGGATTTGCTCCTTGAGATAGTATGATGATGAGTGACAGGGGAGTCTGGCACGTTTGAGAAGCTGGAGAAGGAGGGCGATTAGGAAGAGGGCTGGAAATAGCAGTAAGGAATAGGAAGATTCCTTCCAGAAATTGTAAGTAGGAAAAAAAATAATCTGTGTTTTTCATAAAGTTGAAAAGAACAAGGGGATAAAGGAAGAAACTGAAACCAGGAGAAAAATTCAGGTAAGAGGGAATACTTTTCTGCAGGCTGATGTTAAATTCCTGGGCATCCCTGAGAAGAAGCAGAGGTTGTCTGTTTTTAATAGCAAGAGCCTTCCATTCTGACCCCCATGGGGATTTCATTTTATGTAGCTGAGAGATTGATCAAGTTCAAAGTCTGAAGGCAGTGAGCTCCAACAACATATTTGGGTATGCCATATCATATCCTCAGATATCCACTGGTCATTTTCTTCAACCGAGAGACCTACCAGTGTTTAGAGTAAGCACACTTATATGGGGATCTGGGACAGGTTCATCCCCAACTAGAAGCCCTCCCCCACTTATTTTTCTCTGAAGAACACTTATACTTGGCAATGACTAGACATATTTTTTGCTCATCTACTACTAGTGTGAGTGTGGGCTGAGATGCCCCTGGCATCTCATCATTAGAAGCTGCTGCTCACCTTAAAATGCTCAGGTGACTCCCCTGTGACAAAGAATTATTCAGCTCAAAATAGGAATATGCTGTTGACAAGAAAGGGAAACTAGTTTCTAATTTGAATTCCAGGTATAAACCAGGATAACGTGGGCATTCACAATGCCTTCCCAAAGGGCTTTGCAGACATCCACTATAGGTGGGACACAAGGAATGATCCATCAATTGAGTATTAACAGTGAGTATTTATTTAACTGCAAGTCCACAACACTTTTTTCCCACAAGGTATTAGATTTAAAAGAAATTGTGTGGGTTTTTTTTTTTTTGTTTTTTGTTTTTTAAGTTGATTTCATGTTCTTTCTATAAAACTGTCTTTTATGTGTGTTGATGAGCTGAAGTATTATGAAGGATCACAGTGAGAAAACACATATGATGCAGTTCATTAAACCAATAGTTATATCTTGAATTTGCACATGTGGATCTGTTTTCCGTCAGATCTCAATAAAGAACAAGAGTGTTCATTCAGGTCAGAGGAGAATGCTAATGGTTTTGAACATTCATCAGAGTGGCCCCAAGGAAAAAAAATGATCATTCTCTCTGAGAAAGATACAGTTTGCTCCTGCCATATCTAGCACAGAGTCACAAAAATTTAAAATTTGCACAAAGATGTTCAATTTTTATTCCCATAGAAATTGTCTTTGGAGGCTTTTAAGGTGGGGGAGGAGGCAATGTGAGTATACTGTGGGGAGAGGAGACGACATGTGTGTATTATGGGGAGAGGAGGCAATGTGTGTATACTATGAGGAGAGGAGGCGATGTGTGTATACTATGGGGGGAGGAGGCAATGTGTATATACTATGGGGAGAGGAGGCAATGTGTGTATACTATGGGGAGAGGAGGCAATGTGTATATACTATGGGGAGAGGAGGCAATGTGTGTATACTATGGGGAGAGGAGGCAATGTGTATATACTATGGGGGGAGGAGGCAATGTGTATATACTATGGGGAGAGGAGGCAATGTGTATATACTATGGGGAGAGGAGGCAATGTGTGTATACTATGGGGAGAGGAGGCAATGTGTATATACTATGGGGGGAGGAGGCAATGTGTATATACTATGGGGAGAGGAGGCGATGTGTATATACTATGGGAGGAGGAGGCAATGTGTATATACTATGGGGGGAGGAGGCGATGTGTATATACTATGGGGGGAGGAGGCGATGTGTATATACTATGGGGAGAAGAGGCGATGCATGAATACAGTGCCATCGTGCCTCCTTACTGGCTTATCTTTCCCTAACCTCTCCACTTAACCACACTGGGAGATGATCTGATCCTCAAAGGCTCTAAAACCAGTGAAAATGGGATCTTTGGGATGCTTCACCACCTGCTTATATTGATAATGTGCAACATTTTAAAGAACAGAATCTTAATAGAGACCTTTTAAGCGCTTATGAGTTCACATCAATAGAAGTAATAAGCTTATGGTCGCAGGCTAGTGTATATGTCTATTAAGTAAAACTAATTTTACTTAATCTTAATTAAGTCTCCATTTCTATTTTGTCTCTTCAGTTCCTCCTGCATTATTCTCTTAATTATAGCTCAGTTTAGCTGGTACAGGGGAACTGAAATCAGAGAACAGAAAAGGAGGCAGGATTTAAGCAAAATTCTTTAGGCTGCAGGATGCAAAGAACCAAACCCAACTTGGCCGGAGGAAGGTTGGGGCTGTGCCTGTGCACAAGTGTGTTTGTTGATTCCAAGGCTGAATTTGCACAGAAATAGTCCCTCTCCTAGGTAGACCGCAGCCCCTTTGAAGTAGTTAGGTACTTTTACTGCATAGAATATGGTATTCAAGTATCCAGGGTCATTTTTTTTTTTTTTTTGCTAGCATTTAAATGTTGTGTAAAGTCCCTAAAAGACCAGCAGTAAATTACTGCTACCCTGATTACTAGGCTGAACCAATCCTTTCAAAGTAACTGTGCAAAATGGCATGGCCTGAGTCTCCTGAAGGAAATGGCAGTCTTGTAGCACATTTTTACAATCGATTCCTTCACCAAATTTCTCAGTACATGGCCTTGTTTTCTGAAAGTTTTAAATTTTATACTACTGAGTTGCAGTACTGACTTTGAATTTCTTCATTCTTTGCTCCAATATTAAAGATTATTTTTTTAAAAGCAACTGCATTTACATCAAAGCCTCTGCAGAAAAGCAATGTTACCCTAGGCTAGTGCTAAAGGCTCTTCCCAGCAATGTCCCACTGTGCTTCAAAGTGTAGCAAGCTGCTCCTGAAACATCGTAGTGTGACTGCCTACTCATTCATCTTTAGCTTCATGATGTGAAGCTGGAACATCTCCAATGAGGTATGAATGTCTGCTGTGGTCCAAACCAAAGGGTAACTTGTTCACCTTACATGAGAATCCGGAACAATTGTAGTGAGAATGATAGGCGAGTGGAGAGACTGAGCTTACTACCAGTGGTCCTGAAAACTTCCTTGTGTTATGTAGCTCTGTCCTCCATATTGAAAAGTTCCTTACAGGAAAGCATAACAAAGCTTACAAGCCTCTCTTCTCCTAGTTTATGAAATGAGTGGGAGAGTGGAGACTCTTTAGTGGAGCTGTCAAGCATTGTCAAGTCAGGCATTGAGTTACAGAGTTGTAGCTATTGGGACTTGTCACCTCCACTGGGATGGATGTTCAGCAACCCAGGTATGTTTGAGCCATCCATTCTCCCACAATCCAAGTAAACCCATCAGAGATTGATGGAATAATTTCTATGTGTTTGCCATTCTCTTCCCTGGACTGAGTAGACATTGTTCACAACTTCTTAACCAATTCATACAGTGGCCTGGAAGTCTCTTAAGCACTTTTAATCATCTTCTTCCAACACAGAAACTATGGGTTTTATCAATCAGAAAACCAGACAGCTGCCCTGGTGTCATAAAGAGCCTTTATTTTCCCTAAGACTAAAATTAGTTTTACTTGCATATCTTTTGACTTTGGGTGACAATTCTTAGGAAGCCATGTAACATGAAGGAAAGATGTTATGGCAACCAAATATGATGGTGGATGATAGCAGAGGGGGCGGTGTCCAGGCACATCATCCTTTATTATATATGGTACTTGGCCGTACATAGAGAACTAAAGGGCAGGGTTGGGTACCATCTCAGTGAAGAGTTCTTTCCTTTAAAAGAAGCAAAGATTGAGGGCCCAGAAGGGGAGAGCAACTCCACAGGAAGACCAACAGAGTCAACTGACCTGGACCCTTGGAGCTTTCAGAGACTGAACCACCAACCAAAGAGCATACACAGGTAGGACCTAGGTCCCCGCCAACTCCCACATATGTAGCGGATGCACAGTTTGGTTTTCATGTGGGTCCCCCAACAACAAGAACATGGGCTGTTCCTAAAGTTATTGCCTGTCTACAGAATCTATTCCCCTTGTCAGGCATCAGTGGGAGAAGAGGCACCTAACCCTGCAGAGTGTTGATGTGCCATGATGGGGGTATACCTGGAGGAGAGGGACTCCACCCTCTTAGAGGAGAAGAGGAAGGGGATTAGGGGACTGTGTGAGGAGGCAAGTGGGATGGAGCAGCAATAGGGATGTAAAGTGAATAAATAAATAACTTAATGGAAAAGGAAAGAGAAGTTAGAATATCTACTCACCTCCATCTTGTATTCACGTATATAGTTCTTGAAAAGGAATTTTATGAGGAAACCAAATAGCAGAGGAACTTTATGCATACATCCTGTTCTTAAGCTGTGGGGTCTACATGGAAGGAGTTACAGAGACAAAGTTTGGAGATGTGACAAAAGGATGGACCATCTAGAGACTGCCATATCCAGTGATCCATCCCATAATCAGCTTCCAAACGCTGACACCATTGCATACACTAGCAAGATTTTGCTGACAGGACCCAGATATAGCTGTCTCTTGTGAGACTATGCTGGGGCCTAGCAAACACAGAAGTGGATGCTCACAGTCAGCTATTGGATGGAATACAGGGCCCTCAATGGAGGAGCTAGAGAAAGTAGCCAAGGAGCTAAAGGGATCTGCAACCCTATAGGTGGAACATTATGAACTAACCAGTACCCCGGAGCTCTTGACTATAGCTGCATATGTATCAAAAGATGGCCTAGTTGGCCATCACTGGAAAGAGAGGCCCATTGGACTCGAAAACCTTATATGCCCCTGTACAGGGGAACGCCAGGGTCAAAAAAATGGGAATGGGTGGGTAGGGAAGTGGGGGGGAGGGTATGGGGGACTTTTGGGATAGCATTGGAAATGTAATTGAGGAAAATATGTAATTAAAAAACATTAAAAAAAGGTGTTGGGTCTAGACAGATTTTTATTTTAAAAGGATATATATTGAAATACATTCAAACATATTCAAATAGTGCAGGAAGAACATCATTTAGAAGACACCAAAGGAAAACATAAGCATGGAAAAGATTTACTATAGGAATCAGACGAGAAGGAAAACCTAGCCTCCTCTGTGGGATAAAAAAAATTAAAAATAAAAAGGAAAAGAGACATGAAGTTATTTTAAAATAGTAAGAATCCATGTTTAATGAAATTGTATTTGGGTAGAAATAAGTGTTGTTGCAATTCACTGCAGCAAGTAGGTCTATTTAGGGAAGATATAGAAATGTAAGCAATAAAGTTGGTCTTATTATTATTATTATTATTTTTTATTTCTTAAAAAGGCAAATTTGAAAGTTTACCAGGATAGTGGAGGGGGAGGGCAAGGTTGGCAATAAGGAGAAAAATATAGAGAATAAGGAACCAAGTTGAGAATTATAGAAATTCCAGGAGAAAAATAAATAGAAAGGAGAACAGAAGTAAAGATTTAAATGTGTAATTAAATGAGTTTCCTGGGCTGGAAAAGAAAGAGCACGCAGATGAAAAGCACTTACCATGTTCAAAGAAAGTTAAATAAAAAGAGAGCTATGTAATGTTTGAATTACAGGGATGGAGACCAAAGAGACTGCAAGCCATTCATGCAGGGGGAAGAAAAGGGGCGGGGGGGTGGGTTGGGGGGCAGAGACAAAGGAACAAAGCAGAGCTGGTCTGAGACTGACATCTCCCCAGGATAGCATGGAGCCTCCTTAGCAGAGAATAACCTGATCATTTTTCTATTAGCAGGCCTAAAATGTATCCATTCGTAGAAATGCAAAGCACTTACAGATACATGGAAAATATGCTTAGCTCCCTTTTCCTGTTTAATACAAAAATGACTGGGTACAAAAATCTACATTAGGGAAATTCCAGAAGAGTTTAAATGCAGGTATGTATGACATGAGTGTCTGTCACAGTGCCTGGTTCTGTAAGTGACTGGTGAAGTACAGTTAGCTTTCCCTGGGCTGGGAAACAAATGTCATCCTAGCAGATGCAAGAGCATTGGCAATGCTAATAAAGCTACAAGAATTTGAATCACATGACGCTGCTACTTTTCAGCATCACCTGGATGAAGCCCGAAAGTTAAATATTTGCATATTATTCATTCCTTTTTAAGAAGGAATATTCCTCTGTATGTGAGTGCTTGTGTCTAGGCCTGAGGACGAATCTGGATGCCGCCTCCCTTGTCTGAGACGGGATCTCTTAGTCTTCATTGCTGTGTACACCAGGCTGGCTGGCCTGTGAGTTTTCAGGGACTCTTCCTGCCTCTATCTTCTATCTATCAGGAGGGCTGGCAAAAAGGATGGACCAGTACCGACTTTACTTGTGCTCTGGGGACAAGACTTCAGGCAAGCACTGTATTCACTGGGAATCACTGTACTGAAGAATCTTTTGGGCTATCTATAAGTTAATCTGAACACATTGGTTTATTTATTGGATGAAGTTTCTCATGCAGTGTAGGTTCTAGAGTCAGATCGTTTGGACATGACTCCATGCTGTATCAGGGGATCAGCATGGTATTATTCAGTGTATTCTCCACCCCTCCTCAGTAACCGCTGGTTCAGGGGACTCAGCATTTTGATCTGTGACACTAATATATTTTTTCTGTACTATATTTTTTGGTAAAGATTAAATAACTCATCTTTATTTATCATAAATAGATATAAATACTTAGAATAATATCTAATATGCATTTTAGTAATGAGGTGTGACTGTGTATTATCATGTCCACATAAGAAACATATTTTACACACATGTACATATATATGCATATATCCATATACATTATACATATACATATGAATATACACATATATAATAAATGTGCAAAGAACCCTAAAAATAAGTTATATGTGTTTATTATAATTCTATATTTACCGTGCAGGGAATAGTGGACTATGCTGTTGAAACCTTTCTAAGCGTACTACTTTTTAATTTCTTGGGCTTAAGTTTTTTCTCCAAGAATCCAGACAAAGTAATTCTTTTAGGATTTATTTTTGTTATTTAAACTTAATATATGTATATGTCTCTATGTATGCTTGTGCATAACAGTGATTGTGGGTGCCCTTGGAGGCTAGAAAAGGTGGGGGATCCTCTAGAGTGGCGGGTAAGCAGTTGCAAGCTGCCTGCTATTGATGCTAGGGAGTGAACAGGTTTCTCTGCAAAGACAGTATGTACTCTTAGCCCCTCCTTCAGCCATTGCTCCATCCCTGGCAATGTTTTAAAGAGACCACAGATGCTCAGGTTTCACTTTCATCCCAGGGCTTTTAAATTTTGATTTGTCCTCAAAATGTGAGGGAAGAGGGAGAGAGAGTTATAGAGTGGACATCAAGGAGTTCTCTGCAGGAGAGGAGCATTACTCAGCTCTGTACCTGATCTCTCCTGTTTCCTCTGCTGCTCTACTCTTCCTGTGATGGTGAGGGATCACAGCTGCCCCGAGTACGTTGGTGGTGTTCACAGTCAGAGAAGCAGTTCTCTGTAGCTTCAAAAAACTGAATCAACCATGATCATGGTGTCTAACACCTAGCTCCACATTTACCCTACATGGAAAATGGGATAGTGTTAGTCTTTGCCAGGTGGTTCACGGTCTCTGAAATAGTGGATCGATGCCCTTGGTCTGGTTTGTAATTTGAAGGCATCTCTTGCTCTTTTATATTTTATTCCAAGCTATAGAATGTGGCACGGCTCTTTTAATACAACCTTTCCTCTGTTTCATAATGCTACGTGTCATTGTAACAGAGCCCTCCGTGGGGTTTCTGTCCAACTCTCAAACCATGTATTCATTTTCAGTAATTGAACATTCAGTCTTGGAGAGAGCTGTGCAGTTCAGCATGACTTGTAAATGACTCATGAAGCATACTTTGATATGTGCTTCTTTTTTAACCAAACATTTTTTTGCATCCTCTCTCTGTCTTGTTGTCTCTCTGTCTCTGTCTCTCTCCTCCTTCCTGAACACTGTCTTTTGTTCAATGGCAGTACACTACCTGTTTTTAAATCAACCTCTCTAGCTGTTTTTAAATTTTTCTTTTGTTAGTGAGTATTCCTTATGACTTCCTATTTAAGGATTTTAATTTGGTGTGTGTGGGAGAGGGGTCACAATTGCTATCATCCTTTTTAGTATTAATATTATTGAAGTAAATCTCCCAGATACTAAATAATTAGAATGACATCCTATTTGGAAACTACCTAAGTCTATAGTTTGCAAAGATTGATGGGTTAAAATTACCAAGAAAGCTTATTGTGTGCCAGGCACCAAGTTAGGTACTTTGCATATGTAGATTTTCTTAATAAATCTACAATGTATTCCAATGACAATCTAAGAAGGTAGTACTTTCATGTGCACATGCGTGTACTTGTTTAGGGAATTAAACCAGGATCTTTATTCCTATACAGCAAGAATTGTACCAACTGAGCTATCTTCCAAGAACCAGCTGCTGTTTTCAATCATGGTGTGAGAATAATAGACTACACACATATATAAACTTATCAAAGGAAAATTTAATTAATAATAAAATATTTTAAATGGCACTTAAATTACTTAAGCCCCTCCCCGCTTCTCCCTGCCTTCCTTTGAGATGCCAAGGATCAACATTATGGGTTCACATATAGTATACAAGAGCTATACTCTTAGCAATTAAAACAAAAGCAACACATAACCACCCAACATATTTATGGGTACAGTGTGACAATTTCAATTTGTGTTTCCAGCTTATAATGATTGGGTAATTGGCATGTTTACTGCTAAGAGAGCCATGACTTAGAGAAGTGAAATGGTTGTACACGTTTATAAAGAAACATCAAAAGTCTTGGTTACAATTCATTTCAAAGCCTTGTCTCTCTACAGCTTCACTGGTGACTGCTATGCACTCATGTTCATTTCTGTGTACCAATCCTGTGCCTTGTTTTCCATGAGATCTTTTTTTCTATACAGTTTCTATGAACAATTAAGGAAACCAGAAAAGCAAAACAAAACAAAACAAAACAAAACAAAACAAAACAAAACAGAAAACCTCCTAGAATCTACAGCTCTCAGGGTCTTTGAGGAAGTTAGCCAGTGACTAATGGAAGCCATTCATTGTGAAGCAAAAGAGGCAGAGTTAAATGAGCTTCTTGTGGAAGCATCTAAAAACACAGTTGTTGTTCCACCTGTCTGTCTTATCATTTGGAAAGGTTTGTTTGTGACATAGAGTCACAGAGAGAGACACATGCAACCTGGAAAATTCATGTTCCGAGGCATCTCTTTTCTGCATAGGAATTAGCTGCTGTAGGAAATTATAAACAGGTTTGCATTCTATAGCATGTGAGACACAGCAAGAAGCCATGGTCTGTAGATCTGCAATGTCAAAACAAAATCACCAACAGGGAGCTGCCTTGCCTTGTCTCTAAACCAGTTATTCCCAGGTGGTTGGGCTTTTAATGTTCTAGACAGATAATTGTATGTGCAGTGACAAACTCCAGTTCTCCAAGTCCTCTCCTACCTCAAAGTAGGGCTGGGGGTTGGGGGAGATGCTCAGGGAATTGGATGAGAGCCTCCCAGAGAAGGGAAACTCTTCTGTATCTTGTTCTCTGGCAACCTGCTCTTCCTTGATACCCATGTTCAAGGAAGGAGTTTGTTTATATAACTGTATAGATCAAAACTCCAACTAGCAGGAGTTCATATATGTCCTACTGGTTTGAGCAAATTAGGATCAAAGCAGACAGACAAACGCAGAAAGAAATACGACCAAACAAACCAGCATCCCTCCCTGAATTGTATCTCTCAGGGTAACCTGGATGCTTGCCACGTGTTCTGGAGGGTGCAGCTTTAATTTTGAGTTGAAGGGAGAGCCTGCCTTTAGCAAGTACAAATGAAGATAAATGGAAAGTGGGAATCAAAAATAAGCACATTCGCTTTGGAGATGAGACCGTGCACTGACAGCCAAATGTCTCCCTGTTGGGAATGGGACTGTGACTCTCCAGTGTCTCGAGGTCATAGCACTGGAGGATCAAGAAACCTTGCCTGGAGCTATGTCCTTGCATCAAATCCCTCCTCCAGCCAGATGGGTGAAAAGTGGATTATGCCCAAAGAAGGGATAAATCTTTCCAGTGGTACTCAGACATGGATAGTATTTTCTGCTTCTTTTTACAAAGGCCGATGATCCGATTTAGAAAAGAAAAGTAGAGATCAGGGACAAGTGTAAGCTGTCCTAGCAATCTCTCTACATTAATCTCTTAAACGCATTAGCTTATTTTCTGTAATAGATGCCATTCATCAAAACTAGCATGCCATTAGATTTTCTTCCTATTTTAATATTTGTCATAGATATGTCAGTTTTAAGGTCTTTAAATTTTTTTTGAAAAAGCAAATAACATCTTGTAACTTTCTGCAATAATCCAGAAGTCTTCATTTGGCATTCATCAATATTTAGTATTCTTCTAATAATATAGGACTGAAGTAAAGTGAAACTGCCGTGAGGGTATCTACTGCATTGTTGTGTGATAATTGGTCTGTTGTGGTTGTAATTTGTTACATAATAGTGTAGAATGTGTGCTTTTGAGACCACCAGTGCCAGAGATGTTGAAGCAAACAAGCAAGTTTTTAGATCTGTCTTTGGGGTATGCCTGGAAGCTTCCTTGATGAGCGTCGGTATATCTTCTGCAGGGTGGAATGTGTTCCTTCATGATCGGATCAAAGACTTTTAGTTTAGAACTTGGCTTGTAGTCAGGGAAGAAAGCATGTTTAGAATAATTGCAGGATAATGTAGCCTCAAGTTTAAAAGTATTTCCATTCCCCCAGAGAGCCTATTTCGAAGTATCTCTAGGTAGTGATTGTGATTGTTTACTTAAAGTACACACCCATGCTGCTAGCATAATAAGGCTTTAAGATCTGATGCTTTCTGAAAGGTTACAGAGTTATATCCAGAGAAGGTCCCAAGAGCAGAGACACGTTTTGGCCTTTCATCACAGAAACTAAGGCACAGCTGTTAATTGCCAGTTGTCAGAGCTTTTGGACAACCTGACCTTTGGCCTTGTGGAGGAACCCTTTCCCTGCCCTCCCTCTGGCTGTGCATAATTCCTTGGCCAGTGTAGATTTGAGTATGGTCCTGAAGCACCCTTGCTGTCTTTACTAGAAGCTCCCTTTACTCTGGCAGTTGTTACAGGCCAAGTGTCCTAAGCAGGAGACACTTGTTTCTTACAATTATGCAAGCAGTGATGCCCGAGGACAGAGCTGGCCTCTCATAAGACCTCTCTCCTTTACTTCGGGCCTTGTGCTATTTCTTCTACTTTACATCCTTTTAGTAGTGATGCTCTTGCAGGTCAGCACTCATCCCTGAGCCTTCAGAGTCACACAGCCCCTTCCCTTTCAGAGTTCCAGCTCTAGTTCAGCAGATGCTTGGAAGGCTCTTCATGGTTCTACATACCTGGGCACGATTTCCTGAGAGGCTTTGCTCCTTGGTATGGACATTAACTTTCTTGCTATATTCTCACAGCCTCTAATCTAGAAGCCTGGACAGGTTTCAACACGAACTGACTCTGGAACTAGAGGCTAGCTCAGAGGCTCTCAGTGAAGTTGCATTGGGATGGTTGGAAACTTTAAGTGAGTCTGGAATTATGGGCTTGCAGCAACATGGCCGGCTTTGGAATGCTCAACTGCCTACAGAAACAAGAAGTGTGGATCAGGGATAGAGTAGCTGCTCCACATGCTATTTTACTTTTCTGCTGATCATCAATTCTTAAACGCACTCGCTTTGCCTTTTCCTTCCTTTCTGTAATTTCTTCTCTTTATTTCCTTCTTGGGGAGGAAACCCTTCCCAATACGTTAATTAAAAAGCAGAGGTGGTTCATTTGCCTCATTGTCTCCTAGAGTTATTGTATCATACAGGTCATGTCTCCTAAGAAGGAGACATTGGGTTCTTACAGTTACACAAGTTGTGAAGCCTGAGGACAAAGCCATCAGAGCTGGCTTTCCTATGACCTCTCCTCTTTACTTGTGGCCACTTTCTTGCTGGTCTGCCCAGGTCCCGTTTGACTCAGGGTCGGATTCGGATTGACCGAATAGCTTCATTTGTGACTAAGAATTAAAAAAAAAAAAATCAAATCTTGATATACATGTTCCTCCATCTGGCTTTCTTGCAAATGCTAGAGGGTCTGAGAGAAATAGCTGCGCTTCTTCAAGAACAGATGTTGATGGTGCTGTGGGTGCTGCATCCTTCAGACAGGGTACCTGATCTCCAAGCTTCTAGTCCCACAAGCATACTTTTGCCCTTTAATTGATAACATTAAACATCTAAACATGCTACCTCTGTTCTCTGTCTCCATGGTGCCTCTTTTCCTTTTCCTTTCCAGGTTGCTACAGTAGTGGCTCTCGGCTGGTGGGCATTCTGGCCCCACTGATTAGTATTTGAAGCACCTTCCTTCAACATTTTGTTTCTGTTTTGGGTACTGGGATGAATGTGCCACAGTGGTTTGTTTGTTTTTTTTTTTTTGTTTGTTTATTTGGTTGGTTTTTTTGGAGGTGAGAAATGAACATGCAAAACCAGGCATCCCCTTCCTTCCAGCCTGTGGCTCTAGGGAGCAAAGTCTTAGTTGGGGTTTTACTGTTGTGAACAGACACCATGACCAAGGCAAGTCTTATAAAAACAACATTTAATTGGGGCTGGCTTACAGGTTCAGAGGTTCTGTCCATTATCAAGGTGGGAGCATGGCATGGCGCAGGCAGAGCTGAGAGTTCTACATCTTCATCCAAAGGTTTCTAGTGGAAGACTGACTTCCAGGCAACTAGGGTGAGGGTCTGAAGCCCACACCCACAGTGACACACGTACTCCATCCAGGCCAGACCTATTCCAACAAGGCCACACCTCCAAGTGGTGCCACTCCCTGGTCCAAGAATATACAAACCATGACAGTGACAAATACTTCACCTTCTAACCCAGCTTACTGTCTGTTCTAAATTTCTTAACTACAAGAAGGGCAGGTGCCCAAGGCTTCTGATAGTAGAGTCTGAAGATGTTATTACAGGTTCAATATTATATCATTGCTGGAAATATCAGTAGTGCTAAGGCTTTGAAACCTTGATATATAGCCAGAAGAAAGAAAAAGTACTCAGTGTCTGTTTACAGTCTTAACTTTTCCAATTGATGTCATTTGACACTGAGTTCAAGCACATTAGAAAACAGTACCCACTGGTATAGAGACAGACAAGTAGACCAATGGAATAGAATTGAAGATCCAGAAATGAACCCACACACCTATGGTCACTTGATCTCGACAAGGGAGCTAAAACCATCCAGTGGAAGAAAGACAGCATTTTCAACAATTGGTGCTGGCACAACTGGTTGTTATCGTGTAGAAGAATGCGAATCGATCCATACTTATCTCCTTGTACTAAGGTCAAATCTAAGTGGATCAAGGAACTTCACATAAAACCAGAGACACTGAAACTTATAGAGGAGAAAGTGGGGAAAAGCCTTGAAGATATGGGCACAGGGGAAAAATTCCTGAACAGAACAGCAATGGCTTGTGCTGTAAGATGGAGAATTGACAAATGGGACCTAATGAAACTCCAAAGTTTCTGCAAGGCAAAAGACACCGTCAATAAGACAAAAAGACCACCAACAGATTGGGAAAGGATCTTTACCTATCCTAAATCAGATAGGGGACTAATATCCAACCTATATAAAGAACTCAAGAAGGTGGACTTCAGAAAATCAAATAACCCCATTAAAAAATGGGGCTCAGAACTGAACAAAGAATTCTCACCTGAGGAATACCGAATGGCAGAGAAGCACCTGAAAAAATGTTCAACATCCTTAATCATCAGGGAAATGCAAATCAAAACAACCCTGAGATTCCACCTCACACCAGTCAGAATGGCTAAGATCAAAAATTCAGGTGACAGCAGATGCTGGCGTGGATGTGGAGAAAGAGGAACACTCCTTCATTGTTGGTGGGAGTGCAGGCTTGTACAACCACTCTGGAAATCAGTCTGGCGGTTCCTCAGAAAACTGGACATAGTACTACCGGAGGATCCAGCAATACCTCTCCTGGGCATGTATCCAGAAGATGCCCCAACTGGTAAGAAGGACACATGCTCCACTATGTTCATAGCAGCCTTATTTATAATAGCCAGAAGCTGGAAAGAACCTAGATGCCCCTCAACAGAGGAATGGATACAGAAAATGTGGTACATCTACACAATGGAGTACTACTCAGCTATTAAAAAGAATGAATTTATGAAATTCCTAGCCAAATGGATGGACCTGGAGGGCATCATCCTGAGTGAGGTAACACATTCACAAAGAAACTCACACAATATGTACTCACTGATAAGTGGATATTAGCCCCAAACCTAGGATACCCAAGATATAAGATATAATTTGCTAAACACATGAAACTCAAGAAGAATGAAGACTGAAGTGTGGACACTATGCCCCTCCTTAGATTTGGGAACAAAACACCCATGGAAGGAGTTACAGAGACAAAGTTTGGAGCTGAGATGAAAGGATGGACCATGTAGAGACTGCCATATCCAGGGATCCACCCCATAATCAGCATCCAAACGCTGACACCATTGCATACACTAGCAAGATTTTATTGAAAGGACCCAGATGTAGCTGTCTCTTGTGAGACTATGCCGGGGCCTAGCAAACACAGAAGTGGATGCTCACAGTCAGCTAATGGATGGGTCATAGGGCTCCCAATGGAGGAGCTAGAGAAAGTAGCCAAGGAGCTAAAGGGATCTGCAACCCTATAGGTGGAACAACATTATGAACTAACCAGTACCCCGGAGCTCTTGACTCTAGCTGCATATATATCAAAAGATGGCCTAGTCGGCCATCACTGGAAAGAGAGGCCCATTGGACTTGCAAACTTTATATGCCCCAGTACAGGGGAACACCAGGGCCAAAAAGGGGGAGTGGGTGGGCAGGGGAGTGGGGGTGGGTGGATATGGGGGACTTTTGGTATAGCATTGGAAATGTAAATGAGCTAAATACCTAATAAAAAATGGAAAAAAAAATAAACAGTACCCAGGATGGTTCTGACTTGCTGTGATCATGGACTCTTTTCTATGACCTTCTTATGGTCAAGATTTGAGCACATTTCTCATCCCTATCTCAGGTGTCTCCCTCTGTCCTGTTTTACTCAACTTGCCTTTCTGTTTTATTTCAGTCTTGAACAATACCATGCTCATCCTGGTTTGCTGCAAAAAGCTTGTTGGTACATCTCATTCTCCAACATTTTACACACAATTTATCTTTAAAGCCACTTTTTGAAATATAAAATATATCAACTCTCTGTTTACTTTTTACAGACCTTCTAGCCCTGTTAATTCTCTCCCCTTCTGCTCAGTGACTGAGATTTTGTAGATGTTCAGCTAGTATTTGTTCAGAGTGGTCTACTGAGATTGTCTGGCAGTACCACGTGCTTGCTTAGTTGGGGTCAGGTCATGTATGTACAACAGTCTCAGCCCAGCAATTCAGATTCTTCCAATAGTTCCCTAATAATATCAAGTCATTCATGAATAAGACTTATATTCTAAGAAGACTATAATCATTTCTCTGAGTGCCCCAGACTCTTAGCATTTACATTAAATACTTATTTATTCTTTGTATATTGATTTTTTTCTTTTAATGTTAGAATATTAACCCAGATTGCAATTTCATTGAAGTAGATGCTATACTTCTACCTAATAATAAATAAGTCACATGACTCCAAATTTAGTTGTAAGTCATTTATTGAATCTTCCTACTTAATATAGAATGTAAATTGTTGGGGATATTCATAATGGATGGTCAGTTAGTTAAATGCTTTTAGTCCTTGGAGGAGGCACAGTAGAGAGAAAGAGTGTGGATCTTGGAGTTAAAAGGTATTGAATTTCAGTTTAGATTCTACTGTTGAGTAGTTACATAGCCTCGGGCAAGTGACTTACTTACTCTCTGTTCATTTCAGGTTTTATTAATCTATAAAACTGGGAAGGAGAATAACCTTATAGAGTAGGTTGTTCTGGGATAAATGGCATAGAGAATACCTGGCATAGGGTCTGTAACAAGTGGGATTCAGTATGTGGGAGGAGTTTTCCTTTGTCCATTAAGAAGCAACATGACGCTGATTTAAGAAGCTCATACTCGCTGGGCAGAGATGGCGCACACCTTTAATCCCAGCACTTGGGAGGCAGAGGCAGGTGGATTTCTGAGTTTGAGGCCAGCCTGGTCTACAGAGTGAGTTCCAGGACAGCCAGGGCTACACAGAGAAACCCTGTTTCGAAAAACTCAAAAAAAAAAAGAAGAAGAAGAAGAAGAAGAAGAAGAAGAAGAAGAAGAAGAAGAAGAAGAAGAAGAAGAAGAAGAAGAAGAAGAAGAAGAAGAAGAAGAAGCAGCTCATACTCTATTCTCTGGATATCTTAGATAAAAGATTACAAAGATTATTGGTGCAATTGTTTTTAATCAGATATCTGTAAACCGTAGTATCCGCACTGGAAGTTTTGGATGACCCCAATATCCTTAAAGCCTGGGAAATGCAAAAGAGCAATCAAAGTTAGACAGGGAGATGGGATGACCGAAAGTATGCTCAGAATTTTTCTCTGACAAAAATTAAATCTGCCATTGTTGGCTTTGAAAATTTGGAGGAGCTAGGGGTTCAAAAGACAAGGACTGGTGACATTGATGTCCTTTAGCTTGAGTCCAAAGAAATGGGTTCTCCTTTAGAGCTTCTAGAAGGTGTTTGATGATGAGCCAACACTACCATCTTAGTTCAATGAGACTCATTTTAGACTTCTGACCTCCAGAGCTCGGAGGTAATAAATCTGTGTTGTCATAAAATTTATGATAAATTTCTTACATCACTGACGAGAAACTAGTATATTTCTCTTATTCTGCTTAAGATTTTGTACTTGCACTATCTATCCAAAGAAGACTGCAGAAGAGAGTGTAGTTTCAATTAGTCATATAAAGGATTTCATAAGTGGTTAGGAGCTATGTGCTGAAAGACTGGATACGAAGCTTGCTGTTGTTTACAAGGTAGTCTGTGCCTTCTGATTGATAGAGGCTTCTGTCTTTTATTAAGTAAGAGTCAATTTGTTAAATTGGCTTATTGACTAGAAGAGTGAATCCTATTCTGTTATCACTGTAATTATGAGCTATCTTCCAGTCATTACTCTTTCTTAGGAGTTAGAAAGAAACTACAGGAGCTAGAGAAAGTACCCAAGGAGCTAAAGGGATCTGCAACCCTATAGGTGGATCAACATTATGAACTAACCAGTACCCCGGAGCTCTTGACTCTAGCTGCATATGTATCAAAAGATGGCCTAGTCGGCCATCACTGGAAAGAGAGGCCCATTGGACACGCAAACTTTATATGCCCCAGAACAGGGGAACGCCAGGGCCAAAAAGGGGGAGTGGGCGGGTAGGAGAGTGGGGGTGGGTGGGTATGGGGGACTTTTGGTATAGCATTGGAAATGTAAATGAGCTAAATACCTAATAAAAAATGGAAAGAAAAAAAAAAGAAGTTATGTGAATGTAAAAAAAAAAAGAAAGAAACTACAAATTTGCTAAGACTCATAATCATAATAATAATCTCATAATCATTGAACCATGTTGAGCATTAGGCAGTGGAGACTTCTCTTAGGTTATTGATATGAAATGAAAGTAGTGGGTATGGTAAACCACCTATTTGTTCTATAGCCTGAACCACATAAGCATTAATGAAAAAGAAAAGATCTGTTTAAATGATAGGAAATGAGGCACAAGGTAAATGAAAAACTATAGAACATATGGTGTTTATGAAGATGATTAACTGACAATAGTGGATGGATTAAAAAAAAGCACAAGGTTAGAGAAGAGACCAGTACTACTGTGGACCTGATTCATCAATGTCAATGATATTTCTGTTCATTGAGAGCTTGAAGTCTTTCGAGCAATTTTAGAGAGATTTTTCAGGTCCTTCTAGGCTTAACTCAAGGCTTGGATAACTTTTGTTATTGTAAAATTTCATTCTGTATAAAAGGTGGAATGGGATGTGATGAAACACATCCCATTTCCAACCATCAGGAAAAAGCAGTGAATTATGTGGTACCAAGGTTATTGCTACTTGAGTCTCCCCTGTTCTTTCATGGTTTGACCCTGGATTCTGTGATCTAAGGTGCTTCTGATCTTCCCTGTATACTTCCCTGACCCATAACACTTATTCTTATGACACTTGACTTTTCTAACATGCTGATCTTCTGCCCAGCATCTTCCTCTTCCTCCATCGCTTCTCACTGGCTGGAACAGTTTCCCTAAACTGAATCCTGTTCTCTTTCATCAGTCAAAGCCCTCAGCCCAAGCTCCCACAAGATGATCTAGAAGAATATGCCAACAGTATGAGATTCATTTTACAAAATGCAGAGGAGCTATCTGATGTAAACATGCAGTCCATTTTTTAAATTAATGCAGTCATTAGATATTTTCCTTTGAGAAATGATTCAACAGAACCCTGACTAGTTTTGGTTTTGTACCCTCTCCATAAGAAAGACTATTAAGGCGCTAGAATAGCATCACTAGGGAAATACATGTAAACATAGAAACTGTGTCAAAAACCAATTATTTATGTATTCTTTAGGAGAAAGATCATTAATTTTAGTTATTTATTATTAATTGAAATTGAATTATATAACTTTTCCTGTCCCTTTCCTCTTTCCAGCTCCTCTCAAGTATGTGTCTACAGCTTCTCTCATGCTCCCTTCCTCCCACTCTTAAAGTGATAGTCTCTTCTTCTTCTTCTTCTTCTTCTTCTTCTTCTTCTTCTTCTTCTTCTTCTTCTTCTTCTTCTTCTTCTTCTTCCTCCTCCTCCTCCTCCTCCTCCTCCTCCTCCTCCTCCTCCTCCTCCTCCTCCTCCTTCTTCTTCTTCTTCTTCTTCTTCTTCTTCTTCTTCCTCTTCCTTCTTCTTCTTCTTCTTCTTCTTCTTCTTCTTCTTCTTCTTCTTCTTCTTCTTCTTCTTCTTCTTCTTCTTCTTCCTTCTGGAGGAAATGTATATGTATGTCTGTATGTATGTATATATAAATGTGTGTGCTATAAAAATATGCTAAGTACAACCTGCTGAATCCCATTCTATTATTTGTGTGTATATGGTGTCAGAGCTGACCACTCTTCATTGGACCATCAGTAAGGAATATCATCCCTAGAAAAGACAAATTTTCCTTCTCCCAGGATTGTTTTTTCTCTAGGAATGGGATCTCTCAACTTTTCTTTCTGCATTAACATGTTCATTGATATTTTCAGGGTTCTGGACTTGTTTTTGCAATAAATTTTAGGAGAGACTGTTTCACAGAAGACTTCCAGAATACTGGCTCTTGTAATCTCTCCACTTTCTCTTCCTAAATGTTCCCTAAGCCATAGATGTAGGAACTGTAATGTAGATGCTTCTACTGGGTCTGGGAGCTCCACAATCTGTCTATTGTGTATAGTTGTGGTTTTCTGTGATGGTCTGCATTTGCTGTTAAGAGAGGTTTCCTTGATGAGGGGTGGTAGCTACACTTATCTGTAGGTATAAGAATTTGATTTAGAATGTAATGAGGAATTATGCTGGCCTAGAAAGTGGTGATCCATTTTTCTTTTCTAATATGCACTATGACTTCACTAGCTCCAGGAAGTTAGCTAGGTTTCTTCTACTGGGTACTAGGCATTATTTCCTTCTTGTTGAATGGGCATTAGATCCAATTACTCAGCTGTGAGTATTTGGATATATATATATATATATATATATATATATATATATATATATATATATATCCCCAATATATAAGTACAACTTATTGAACCTTTATAAATATCCTGCAATGCTAGTTGTCCTGATTCATTGGTGTTGTAGCCGGGTAGACCTGCTTGATTGCTTCCTTCCCTTGACAGCTTCCATAGTATTTTTTGGAACCATAGAAGCTAGATTGCAGGAAAAAGGCTTTCATATCAGATCTGGGTTGTGTGTCCTGGGGGTGCAAAGACTTCAGTGATATGTGTGCAGCCTCAACCTCTGAGAGGCCAACAAGGGCTACATGGACATTCTAAGTTGTTTTTGGAGTCACTTGGACTATCCTGAGAGACTGTTTGAAGTAAGGTATATCATGCCTGGTATGTAATATCATTAATTTGAAATAAACTTTAGGATAATTTATTTATGTTTTTGTTCTTTTGGTATCTAGCACAATTATGTAAGTTTAAAATCAAATTCATGCTTGTAAAAGGAGAATTTTGTTTTCTGGTTTGCTAAATGTTAAATAATCATGGAAAAGGACACCACTTAGCTATATTACCATTTGAAAGCTAGCAATGACCTTTCCCATTCAAATGCAGAAAGTTTTTAGTAGTTTGTAGTCTATAAATCCATAATCAAATGTTTTTCTAATTTCTAACTTCTCTGTGTGCTTTAGAATACTGATAATCATTTTGCTGTGTACAGTTATCATTCTGAGCTCTTTAATGCACACTCTCTCTTTCCAGTATTTTTCCCATTCCTAAGTGAAACTATGATTTACTATTTCTGAATGAAGGGATCTTACTCCCCACTATTCCTCTCCCTTTGGAACTATTCCTCTCTTGGATTGACAGGACCTGTTGCTCAGGTCTCCTGCCTTTCTTGAACTAGCTTCCCTTTATGTCCTTACTGGCTGTCTCCCTGTCTGTGTTCTCATCCTGCCTTGCTTCCCCTTCCTTCATTTTCCAACAGTTCTCTGCCTGTCATCACTGGATGTCTAACACCTATTGCCAATCTTAATAGTTCACCCTTCTTTCAGTCTTTCAGTTTAGGATCTCCAAGGTATGTAGATGATTCCTGTGAAAACCATGCCATGGTTTATAGAGTAAACCATTCATAGTTGTTCCTTTCACTTGTTAACTTGACATAGAGTAGAATCAACTTAGCCGGATGTTAGAGGTGACTAAAATGCAAACTAATTTTATGAACACTTGTATGTTTTCTCTTTTCTGATCTTGTTACCTTCCCAAATGCTCACTTTTGAGACTCTGTAGTTAGAGAACTTAGGATCAGTGTGTTCTTGTCTCTCTGTACTTTTCTTTCTGTGGGAGGTTTGCCTTTATGAGACATTTAGAGAGAGGACTGGCAATGAGGGACAGCTGTTTCTTGAGGGATTAGGGCTCAGTGTACTTGACTGACACATGATTTCTAAAGACAGCAGTGTTTCTGAGATGCAAGTACCTGACATTCATTTGTTAAAAGTATTTCTGCCTTTCCTAGTAGACAGATACTCATTTTAAATTTTTTGACGTTCAATGAAATGAAATTCTCTGCTTGGAAGATCAATATATCCACTTGCATATGTTTATCCAGACATATAGAGTTGTTCTGAGTCTTGGTTTCTTTATTAAATGATGAGAGTTTTGTGTTCCGTGGCATCTTATTGATTAAATGTTTTCTAAGATTCCTGAAGCATAGCCTTATTCAAGAGAAAAGATAAAACTAATCATGTTTTGAAAGCCCAGGGACCACAATTACTGCTCTCTGGTCTTTATTACTAAAGAACCTAGCTAAGGATATGATTCTATCTCAAATTCTCAACGTGCTTTAATTAACCTCACTGTGAGCTAATAAAGTACGAATTGGCTTCCCTTAATCTAGAACATAGCTTTGTTATTATCTACCTACTATTTTAACTAATAATAGAGACCAAACATATCAAGATCATAGCACCAGCTTAGTAACTGATAAACTATCCAGAGAGAGTAAGAATTCAGATGTCAAGGTGTAATCTAAAAATGTTTAGAACCCAAGGCATCTTGAATTTACCTTGTTTTGATTTTGGAATGTTTGTAAATAGGCAATGACATATAATACGGTTGAATTCCGAGTGTAAAAGTAAAACTCATTGGATTTCATAAATACTTTTTGTCCATGTTTGAAGATAATTTTATGCAGTGTTTCTTTTAAATAAGTCTGAATTTTGTCCATGACATGTCAGATGAAGTCAGAAATAGAATTTCCTACTTATATATAATATTGTTGTTCAACAGGCTTCAATGTTTTAAATTAGAGATGCCTACCTGTATGTGAATGAATCTGTGTTGAGGAAGGGATTGGTGCTAGAAGGGGAAGTTGTTGGTTTTAAGCATATGTGGCTCTGCAGATTTAAACATAATTGTTAATTTGCAAACAAATTGAGGTCATGTGGGAAAAATGGCATATCTGTATTTTCTTGATTTGAGTTTGAATTCTCAAAATTTTCAACCTATGTATAGACAGAAGATTCAGTTTTTCTTCTTCTTTCTCTTGAGTCTCATTCTTATAAATGTTACTATGAAAAGATGGCCAGAGAGTATGGGCACACTGATGAAAGTGTCCTGTGTTCTTTAGGTATAAACCAGTGACCAGTTTCAGATAGTAGATAGAATTGGGTAATTTTCTCAGCATTCACTGATATATGGAAGTCACCTGGGTTTGTCCCTCCAGCTTTGATTTACAATAGTGCATTCAAATTAGTACAGGATGAATCTTATGACTGTCACCAAGAGGTGTCTTGTAGCCAGTAAGCTAGCCGCTGGCTCTCACTTTTATGGCATTTCAGAAAGTAGACTTCTCCTCACATCTCCTGCAAGTGAATCACTTGATGTTCTTGTTAAAAGGGCATATTTCTGGCTCTCAGTGAAGGTCTATTAAGCTGTGATTAGAGAGTATGCCCTTTGAGGAAAGCTGCCCGTGCTTCTGATGTATACCAGTGCTAGGTGTATAGAGGAGAAATGCCAGTGCTTTCTGGTGGTTGAGATGGGTTCATACAACAAGGGGAGATGATACCACAAATCATCACTGTTGAAAATAGGCTCAGGCAAGCATCCCTACTCCGCCAAGTCAAAACCCTCTTACTTCTGGCAGAGAGAGAAATGGTCTCTTGATTTGTTCCCACTAATAGAAATTAAGAAGAGACAACCAAGAATGACCAGCCAGCTTCAATTGCTATCTAATATGGCAGATAGAAGTACACACTCAGTTAATGAAAAACACTGAGTCAGTGAAAATGCAGCTCTTGGAGGGGAAGACTGTCAGAATAGAAGGACACTGATGCATGAAGCATACACCAAGGTATGATTTTGATGGACAAAATGTTCAGTTATGACGCACATCTACTGTTTCAAATTCAAAGTCATGCCCAGATGTAGAATTTTGAATCATGAAGCTGCCTGTAAGAAATTTCATTCTGCAGCTCTTAAGATTATGCATAATTTTGACATTTTCATCCAAGTTCTTCTGTGAACTCATTTTTTTTCCAGAGTTGAGTTGTACTATCTATATATGTATCCCTTTAATGTTAGATTTCAAGTGTTTCTTGAACAACTACATCATTGCATCATAGTGACACAGGGACAGTGTGGTTAATGGAGGAAGAATGGATGGAGACATCTACCTAGTGGGCTACAGGTAACATTTTATGGAAATGGAGGAAAGCTGAGATTCATATTCGAGTGCTTTTTAAAGAATTGGATTTGGTGAACTCTAGAGGTGAAGGGAAAAGGATTTAGACAATTTCTTAAATGTTTTAGAATTACGAAAATGCTTGTATTTATATCTATAGAGTAGGACTGTCTCAGACTTGGTCAGAAATGCTTCTTTAATTTTGTAAAAAATTTAGTTATTGAGACTTCATATACCTATAAAATGTATGTTATCTGTATTTGCCCCCCTTGTCTTCTGTCTCCAGTGTCTTCTGGATCATCTCACTCTTTGAATCTCCTTCCAACTTCATATCCCTTCCTTTCTCTTCTTCTTTTTAATAACTCACTGAGATAAAATATGCTCTCTCTCTCTCTCTCTCTCTCTCTCTCTCTCTCTGTGTGTGTGTGTGTGTGTGTGTGTGTGTGTGTGTGTGTGTGTGTGTGTGGTGCAGGTCTAACAACTGGAACATGAAGAAACCTACTGGGAAATACACTGCTGAAGAATTCTTATCTTATTTCTTACTAATAGCTCCTTAGCTAGATGGAGGCCTTGCATTCCCCTCCCCTACAAAGCCTATAGTATTGACCAGCTTGAGCTTCTGCAGATCTTGCATAGGTGACTACAGTTGTCATGGACTACTGAGTACAGTGGTCCTGCCATATCTAGAAGACACTGTGTGAAAACAATCCTCTCCAATCTATGGTTCTTTCTAACATGCCTTCTTCAATGTTCCTGGAGTCTCGGGGTCGTCCATGAAGGAGGTGTGATATAGAAGTCCCATTTAATGTTGAACACTTCTCAGATTCTCTGTACTTTGACCCACTCTGGTTCTTGGTAACTACCTTCAAAAATGTTCACTATCCTTAGCCTCTCCACCCTCCAGTTCTTAAATTCTGTCTACATGATCTCATGTTACCTGTGCTGTCAAATGGGTTAATATGGAGGTATCTCAGGGAAGTATAAATTATAATGATGTTGAGATTAAATCTCATCCTAGTCAAAATAGCTAGATTACAATGATGAATGATAATAGACTCTGTGAAGGATCTAGAAAAAAGGGAATATTTATATGCTGTTGTTGGGAGTGAAAATTGGTATTACCACCGTGGAAATCAATATGGAGACTTCTCAAAAATAATTCTATCATATGACTCAATTATACCATTCCTGATCCTATATCCAAAGGACTTGATAGTCTACAGAGACATACCCTCTATTCATAATAGCTAGGTCATGGAAACATCAACTGATACATGTTTCAATAATGAAAATGAGATGCATATACACAATGGAATTCTAATCAGCTATAAAGAAAAATGAAATTTTCAGGTAAATTGATGAAATAAGATACTATTATATTGAGTGAGGAGACATATTCAGAAAGTCAAACTTTCAAGTTCTATGTTGTATATGGATCCAGAAGCCATGGACTACTAGTCAAAAAGCCTAGCACCAAACTTGGAACAGTAGCCCTTAAGCGGTTAGTCAGGGTGGTTCAAGAGACTACCTCACATCGATACAAGCTATTGTTGCTCTTGGTTGCCTGCAAGAACTTGAGGTTTAGTCCCTGTTGCTAAGGATGGCACCGTGTTCAGTCATAGAACTTAGAGTTACCAATCTGGCATTGATTTGAAGGCTTCCAATCTGATGGTTAGAAACTCTGAGGGCTAGCTTTCATAGTGCTGAAAGATGCTATGCAAGGCAGGTGAGGAAGAAAGTTACCATAGTCCAACCTTGTGGTAAGTCCTATGATCTTCAATAATGACTGACCTAGCAAAATGTGTTCAATGGGGTAATAGGAGCGCTAATGTCTTGGAGGGATAACTTAAGAACCTCTGTTAAACTGATACGATATGTGAGTGCCTTCTAAATGCTTATTTTTACACATATAGACTAGTGTCACGCTCAGTTGTCAACACAGAAGTTTCTTGGAGGGGATGAATGTACTTCTTCCTGCAGGGAGCAGCAGTTATTACAGAGACTGATTGATGACGGAGACTACTGGGTACTCAGCCTTCACTGGAACCTCCATATTAACCCATTGACAGCACAGGTAACATGAGATCATGTAGAGAGAACTTAAGAACTGGAGGGTGGAGAGGGGACTGTGAAGTACTGTCTTCTTGGTATGACATGGCACTCTTACTCATGACTCATAGCAGCCTCAGTTGTAAGGCCTATACAATACAAACATCCCAGCACAAAGAAAGGATAGTCCTGCCGCTTCCCTAGAAAGCTATGGACAGTTGATAACTGCGGGAGGAGGGAAAGTCATTATCTTCAGTGGCTTACCCACTGGCTAGTCCTCCAGGATCCACACCAACGCACACATGGATGGCCATAGTGAATTCAGTGAGTCAACAAAAGAACAAAACCCCTAACAAAGCAAAGGGACATGAGAGTGGGAGGAGGTAGTTGCTTGGGGAAGGATAACTGGGGTAAGAGAGAACGGAGTTGTGAATGTGGTCAGAATGTAATATGTACATGTGTGAAATTGTCACAGAATGGACTACTTTAAAAATAAAAATAGTATCCTGTGCATATGCACAAAAGAGAATACAGCTAATTAAAAAAAAAAGCAAGGATGTCTATTAAATTCAATCAAGATAGAAAATATAACAGGAGACTACTTTTAGTGGGGGTGGGTATTTCCGCAAAGTTAACTCAACCCAGACTTGTAATTGGTACTCATCTGAGGCTTGGTACTGGTGGGTCAGCAATGGGAAGTGCTTGTTCTTGTGGGTGTCTCAGACAAAAATGGCAGATAAGTTGATAAGATGTCCATTTCTCATGGTGACAAGTAGGAATGCAAAAAAGGGCTGGGGTGGATACACAGTTTTGAGGGCCATGAAGCTATAGTTTTGAGTGGGCACCATAAAGCCAAGTACTATAACTTCAGCATCAAGGGATGAATTGCTGGGGTTTGTTGCCTTCTAGACTAGCTTCTAGACTTTCTAGACTTCTCTAGAAAACCAGAGTCCCTGGTTCTTAGAGAGAATGTGTTTCAAAGAAAAAAGTGAAGAATGAGAAAAAAAAATAAAAGAGGACACCAGCCTCCTCCTCTGTGAGTGCTATGTGTGCACACTCACAAATACATGATTAATATGCTCATGTGGTCTCAAACACACAAATGTACATTAAATGAATCTTTATAGTTTACCAGTTTTGGTCATTTTGATATTTCTGTCTTACATTATTTTACTTTTTTTTCTTTTCCATTTTTTATTAGGTATTTAGCTCATTTACATTTCCAACACTATACCAAAAGTCCCCCATACCCACCCACCCCTACTCCCCTACCCACCCACTCCCTCTTTTTGGCCCTGGCGTTCCCCTGTACTGGGGCATATAAAGTTTGCGTGTCCAATGGGCCTCTCTTTCCAGTGATGGCCGACTAGGCCATCTTTTGATACATATGCAGCTAGAGTCAAGAGCTCCGGGGTACTGGTTAGTTCATAATGTTGTTCCACCTATAGGGTTGCAGATCCCTTTAGCTCCTTATTTCACTTTTGAATCCTGTAATATGTTATTCAATAGTATATCAGATAAGACAAAAAGAAACACAAAAATTACATAGGCTGAGTATATGGCTCAGTGGATTAAAGAGCTTGCTACGTCAGGGAAAGGATCTAGGTTTGGAAACTCAACACATGTAAAAACCAGGTGTGGTTATGTGGCCTGTATATCCAGAAGTTGGGGACAAATATTCCAACAGGACATTACCAGGACTTGGTGGCTGCCAGTCAGCAGAGCCACAGGTTCTGTGGTGAAACTCAGTCTCAAAGAAATAAGGTGGAGAGTGATAGACACCCACTGCATAACTGCATATTCCCTTCTGGTTTTCATATGCATACATAAACACACACACACACACACACACACACACAGAGAGAGAGAGAGAGAGAGAGAGAGAGAGAGAGAGAGAGAGAGAGAGAGAGAGATGAATCAAGCTTCTCAAGTGAAAACAAAATCATCAGAGATTAAAAACAAAATTGATTTCAAAGATCACATCCCCTAGAGCTTTTATTGAAATGAGACATGAGCCTCTGAACTCCACAGATCACAACCAGAACCTGATTCCAGTAAATTCCCTGGCATTGTCTTCTTTGGAGAAATTATAACAAACAGAAGCTTTGCTGCAGAGTTTCATGAATATTTATCAGCCATGACTTTTACCCCCAGAAGGTTAAAGATCCCTAAGTCATGGATGAGAATCCCTAATGGTCTGATTTGACCTGAATTAGCAAGCAAACGAAATCTTGAAATTTGCCACTACTCAGTATAACCAAATAATGACTGCTTTGTTTGTTTGTTTGTTTGTTTGTTTGCAAAACATTACAAGATAATGAGTTGTCCTGGTCATTTACAAAACACTTGGTGTGAATACTGGAATTACTTTAATCACTATAATCCTATTTAATAAATTATGTTTTGTCTCAGAAGACAATCAAATGAGATCCGTTCTCAAAACATTTGAGATTTTTAACTAGGTCATTTTTAGCATTAGAAATGTGCTACCCTCCTTCGTTATTTTTACTTGTCCCTTATTCAAACTTATACTGTGTTTGTCTTCAAAGTTTTAATAGATTGGTTTTTATTGTAGTAGGCTAAAAAAACATTCAGCTTCCAAAATGGTTGATTTCTGGGTAAGTTTATTATAGAAGTAGACCATTTTAGTAATTTACAAATAGATAGTACATTCAATAATTTAGTTGAGAAAATATGAATAAAAAGTAACAAAGATACCACTGTTAATTTCTTAGAAACATTATATTAATTTGTGGCTCATGTATATATATATATATAGATAGATAGATAGATAGATAGATAGATAGATAGATAGATAGATAGAGAGAGAGAGAGAGAGAGATAGAGATAGAGATAGAGATGATATAGATGATATAGATGATATAGATGATATAGATGATATAGATATAGATATAGATATAGATATAGATATAGATATAGATATAGATATAGATATAGATATAGATATAGATATAGATATAGATATATAGTGTTTCAGGTCACATAAGAGGATTTTGAATGTGAACTAAATATGGTTTTTCTCTTGATAATTTTCTGTAGTCTAAGATAAGTAGAAATGTTTTAGTGTACAGTAAGATGAAGAATCATTTTACATTGGGGTCCCTTCCTGTCTGTCATCAATGGAACTGATCATGGGTTGTATGCAGTTATTTACCAGCACCACTAGTACTAAATATGTTCACAGCTGAGGAAAAGACTTTCCAGTACCTGTCAATCACTCAGAAACTGATGAGCTAAACATTAAAGATGTTGTGGAATCACAAAAAATGTGTATAGTTTATCAGGGCTATAGAAAAGCTTCACTGAACATCGGACAGGAGCATACATTCTTTTCTTGAGAAATAGTATCACAACAACATCCTGCTAACCAAAACAAGGCAAGTCTTAGAAACAGGAGTTAGTCATTTTCCTAACAACTCCATGGTATTTCTTTCAGGTTTTGTGAGCTTTGTTGCTTTAAAACTTTTTTATTTCTTGTTATTTATTTTCTCATCACAATACTTTGTTTTGTGTGGAGTGGCTCTACAAAATCTACACATTCCCTGGAACACATTTGGTAGTTTTCATTGAAAATGGAGTTTGCAGAGCCTTTAAGAGTATGTTTCCATTTTGATGTTTCTTGGAGACTTCTCACTTATCCCAATCCAAGTTTCAAAATATTCTTTTTGCAAGTATATTTTCATTAGTATAGAATCTTATATTTTGAAATGTTTACGTCTTGCTTAATGATCAGCTTCCCTTGTATTAAATATACCCCCCTCCTCCCCAATCCATAATCCTTATCCCATAAAGGAATAAGACCTTAAGGGGCACACTTAGGAGGGAGTTGTGAAAGCATCACCAGATCATAACTCATGTGGTTTGAAGGACACAGAAAAGTCTACATAGCTGCTAGTGTATCAATAAAGGTCTATATTTCTAAATTACATTTATTTGTTTTGCCTGTGTGTGTGTGCACATGTGTACCTGTGCATACATGACAAAGTCAGAGGACAACATGTGGGAGTTGGCTCTTTCCTTCAAACTTTTGAGTCCTGGGAATCCAACTCTGATTGGCAGCTTATAGATGAGCCCCTTTTCCCATTGAGCCACCTCACTGGTCCATAGTAGAAGTTTTGTGTTCATTTGCTGTGTTTTCTATTTTGTAATGATCACTTAACAATTAAGAACATTAAAAAAACTTATTTTATGCAAAAATCTTGAATATTTAAATATCATGGACATTTCTGATAGAAGGAACATAGATTCATGATGTCATGTTATTCAAAATAGTCTTATTGTCCTTTTATTTTTAGGGGTCTTTTACAGCTCATGCTTCTATTTCAAGAAGGATCCAAATGTAGTTACTGTTACATTTGTTTGTTAGTCTACCATATGGGAAAGTGACCATATGTACTTACATATGTCTTGATGGTAACTGCCCAGGAACTCACTGCAGAACGAGACTCTAACTTCCTTGCCTGGTTTTCCTGTCATAGATGCCTCAGTGTGCTGGATCCCAGCTTATGCGAAGAGGTGACTAAATGATGATCAAAGTCTATGAAGGATTAAAGATAAGTCTTCTTCTCTGGGCTTATAACCTCTTTTAAAAATAAGCTAAATAGTGATCATGGAATATATGGTAAAGGCATATACTACCTTGGTGATGGAAATAGGAAGAATGCTTTCTAGAAAATGGATTTTTTTGTTTTTTGCTTTTTATCTCAGCAGCTTATGATGACCTACAAAGTTTAACCTTAGCTTGGTTTTTACAAGGTTGGAGCTGACCATGTGACTCCAGAGCCATGCACAGCTCTTGCTCTGTCATTTCTAACCACCTACAGGCATTTGCTCATGGTCACAAGGCTGAGGACAAAGAAAACATTCTATAAGATGATGAACAAATATGTCTTGTGCGTGATAGACTTGTCCATGATCTTTCCATACCTCTGCAGGCTGGAAAATGGGAAGCTGATAGCATCATCTCTGCAAATAAAGGACAGCTTGTTATTGCAGACACCAATTAGCAGGGTGAAGAAGGATTGCTAATTTCAGAAACAAGTTGCCATTTTGAGAAAGTTTGGTAAATGGGACATGGGAAAACCACATCGTGCCTATGCACATTGGGAAGAATTTTTGTTTTGGTGGAGTTGTAAGTGATATTTCCTCTATCTGTGCATTCTGCATGACAGTTGGTTAGAAGCTGAACGGCTTTGTGTAGTGAAGCCAAAATCCCATACATTCAAGCCACTTGGAGCATATTTACTTTGACTTATATTTTATCCTTAGCAGCAGTGAGGCATTCCAACCAGACACTGTGTATATTTTCCCAGAGTTGTGATGGTCTTTAATCTTAACACAGCAACAGATCACAGGATTTATTTCCCCCAGTAGAATCTCCTGCACGTTAGAACCACATTGTTTCCTTGCATCCCACTTAGAGAAGCACTTTGTCTTAGGAAGTGAAGCTAACACTGAGGATGACTTAGGGGAAGGGGGTGATGTCTCAATGAACTATAGTCCTTGGAAGAAAGTGGCTTTTGCTTAGGGCTGACACAAATCATAAGGGGAATATGATCCTTCTTACCTAATTGATAAAAGATTTCTCAGCACACCCTATGAATTACTGACCCCAGAAATAAATGCTCTTAGTGTTGCAAGGCCATAAAGTCTGGGATGAAGCAGAATTGTTCTATTGGAGTTTTGTTTACAGAGCAGGGGAACACACATGGAATCTAAGAACAAAACCAGTGTTTTGACAGTCTTGTTTGCTTTTGTAAACTTTACTACCCCACATAGTAACTTATATGTCATTGCTAATATTCTCTCATCTTCTAAGTGCATTTTTGGGGTGTGTTTAAAGACAGGGAAATTCAGAAGTATAATGCCAACAAGGACTCATGAAGCTCAAATCTTGATTTAAACTCTCCAAGGTGATGTTTTATTCATGTCAAATTAGGTATCATTTTCAAACTTTGCAGTCTGATGAGATTTCTAAATTTAAACCCATAACTTAAAATTTTAAAAGAGTGTTAAAGGTCTCCATATTTTGCCACCTTCTTTAAGCCGATTATGGCAAAATGAATATATCTTGTCTAACCCTGCCTTAGTCTGTTTCTTGGTGCCATGAAAGAAGAACAGAGACTGAGTCATACACAACACCAGGGTGGTTTGTTCTGCTCAGTTCTGGAGGTTGTAACGTGCAGCAGCAGGCAAGAGCTGTACTGAGGAGGGTTATTTAACTTTATCTCCTGAAGGAGAAGTATAAAGAAAAGAGAGTGTGAAAAAATAAAAACAGGATGGGAGATGTATATATATGGCCTCCACCTTCTGTTCCAGTCCTGAGAGAACTAGAAGTCATGGATTCCAGAAAGATATTCACCTCTCTCATGGGTCTCTGTGCCTCCAATACTAGGGATCAAATCCGAGGGCCAAATTTCAGTGCCACTCTTATAGGAGACTAATTGCATCCAAACTGTGTAGCAGGATTTTCCCTGTCTAATTAATTTAATTATTTATACAACAAGAAGCCTGTGATTGGATAGAGAAAAGAGAGGTAGAGCAAAGAGTAGTAGAGACAGAGATGGAGGAGACGGGTAAAGAGAAGGAAGCAAAATGGAGGGTGACAAACGATGACTCAGATCCAGCATGGTTTTAAATAGCCACAGGTAGCTATAGTATCATATAGGGATAGAATAATTGGGTAACTTGTTTAATCTAAGTGGCCAGCTTGTACAATTATCTGCTGTCCATGAATTTATTGTGTGGGCATCCTGTTAATTGAGAAATTATTGATGTAAATCTGACTGATTAATTGTAAGCTTCTAGAGTTTTGTTTCTACCTGGTTGCTGGGTGTTGTGGCAGCTGACTGTGGGGTGGGCGGTCCTTGCGTGGGGCTGGTGTGGCAACGGCCTGCCACGGGAATTTGACAAGTTGGGTACAGATGTTTCAGGAGCTCCTGGCCAGAGAGACTGCCCAGTTGAGAACGTTTCACTGGAGCCATGAGGGCCACCAGTTGCTGACACTAGCAAGGGAACATGTCTATCTTTTTTAATATTTCCTGCAACAAAACTGTACAAATTGCCTGAGGATTCACAAACCTGAGGACTGGAATTCAGATCTTCACAACTCATATAAAATCGGGCTTCATAGTTCAAGGGCCTATAGTCTCAATGTTCCTACCGAAAAATTGAGGTGGAGGCAGGAGATTCCCTAGTAGGAACTAACTAACCAACCACACACATGTATACCCCTTCCTATCCCTGTAAATAAATAAATATCAAAGAACCTGAGTTCAATGGTTGAATAAGAATATAAAGAAAGCAGATGAATCTAAATATATGGTGTATATGAGTACAATAAAATACCTGATTAATTATGGTTACAGAAGGGTCTACTTGGCTTGATGTGTTAGAGGTTCAAAGTCCAGAGAGTATATGTAGTTCAGGATTGGTTTGGTGCAGTCTGCCATCCCAAGGCCCAGATGATAATGGCATGTGTGTGTTTGGGAGCAAAATGGTCCTTTCTCCAGCTGAACACAAACACAGTGAACAAATGGTGTCTTATAGTCCTTTTGAGGGCATGGCTTTACTGATCCAAGTTCTTCCCAGCAGTTCCTACTTCTTCACATCACAAGAACACCCCGGGGAAGCCACACCTTTGTGTATGGATGTTTCAGGGTATTCATCCAAGCCCCAACATGTAGGATTAGAAGTGAGATCCACCAAGGCAGGAATAGTTTCATTTTTTTTTTTTTGAGTAGTAATTCCTGATTTGGTTCTATAAGGCCTGTCTTCAAATACATGAGATTGCAACACAATTTTTGAACCCTAAGTGGTCTTGTTCTATCTACTACCCTCTTTAAAGATTAAGGTACTGACAGACTGATCCAATGAGTGACTCTCTTGACTATGTATTTTATAGAAAATACTTCCATGTTCAATGGAAGAAACACAGCATTGGTATTCTGTATTTCTATCTTACCATATTTTCAGAGGCAACCATGGAACCGAGTGAGGCTGGAGTTTCAGTGTCTGGGTGCTGGATCACTGCCTATAGTTGTAGATTCATGTGTCGTCCCTGCAGACTCTTAAAAAGGGAGTTTTAAGGTATTTCTTAAAGAATTGTTAAGCCAGTTGTCAGATAATGTTTTCAAAGTTCCTTCTAGACCTAAAAGAAAAGTGTTATCACATAGTTTTCCAGAACAGGAAACTCAGGCCAAAGGGAATCCCTCTGGCCTTCCACACAGGTCCAAGCCTGGTTTGGAACATTCAAAACTCTGTCCAACCTACAGACCCCCAGGAGTCATTCTGCAAAGTGGTTAAACTCGCTTCCCTTTGTTTCTGT
The DNA here is from genome assembly GCF_000001635.26 of Mus musculus. Taxonomy (NCBI): domain Eukaryota; kingdom Metazoa; phylum Chordata; class Mammalia; order Rodentia; family Muridae; genus Mus; species Mus musculus. The sequence goes on along the minus strand of NC_000067.6, from coordinate 82,042,796 downwards.
AATTGCCAGCTTCTAATTTATTTCCTTTGAGAAAGGGCTTATCTCACCATCAACTCATTAGCGACTTAATACGGGTTAAGCTGATTATAGGCAATGTGAACAGGGATGTTCCCACTACAGGGCAATCAGGATCATAATGCCTTAGGAGAATATCTCTCTTGCCTCTATGATTTTAGCAGATTCTTTTGGATTTGGTACTACAGGTAGAGTGCTTCCTCTTATCCTGCTTCTGGGATGCAATAATCACTTTGGATTTTATAGAAGAAAACACAGAGGCCAGGCAATATGAAGACAAATGTTCAAAGAGATAGGAATAACATTGTTTCTACATTCCTATTTGGTTTTCTGCTTCTTACATGATTGAAATATTTTAAGATTCAGTCTGAAAGAAAATGTGAGGGATATTACTGACGGGTGCAGAGATTAGCTGGGAAAGGGAGACTAAATCAGAAATAAGAAAGATTCACAACGACTACCCAGGGAGGAAGGAAGGAATTTGAAACCTATCCCAACCCAATCCCTTCCTTTTAGGCTGTCTCCAAGAGGCTAAAACATCTGGTGAGGCATGTCAAAGATCCAATCAATCATTCCAGTGTTTGGTCTCTAGGATGCCAGACATCTGGAATAACTATGTTTCTCCTTTCTTTAATTAAATCAACTGGATATTTTGGTTTTCCACAAAATCAGCTTCTGCCTGTATCATACACATCAGGGTCCTTTTGCAACCTTTAGAGTTCTGTTTAGATATGTGTTTATCTAGGTTGTAATCTCTCTGACTGTAACTGCAGATTTAAAATGGTTTGCATATCATACAACAATTTCTATGGAAGTATTAACAAAGAAATCAAAGAAGCACACTTGAATTCCATTTCTCCCCCCAAGGTATACTGAGTACACTTCTTGGTGACTAGAAGTGGAAGGGGTTACAGAACAATGTTAAATAATGACAGAGCTAGCTCAGTAGAGATGAAAGCAGACTCTTTGATAGAAAGACAGCTGGCACCAACAATAATTTTAACTGTGTGTAACAGGAACACACAATTTATATAATTTATGCATTCCTAGGTTTTTCAGTCCATAGGAATTTGGGCTGGTTTTAGGCTATTTTCAAATATCCTTTGCATTCCTATCTGGAAGGGCTGCTGGGCAGCTTAATGACTGAAGGGAGTTAAAAAGAGACAAAGTGAAACCACGAGCACAGACTGGTTTAATGGAATATCATATTTACCAGGAGAGAAATCAAGCCTTAGAATAGACAAAACAATGTTTATCACTCTAAATATGACAGAGAACAACTGAAGAATGTCGGGCTGACATCTCATGTCTCATACCTTCCGCTTTAATGATGCCCACATGGGACATTCTTGGCAGACAAGAATTGCTTTTTTAGGGAGATTCTGTTTTCTTTGGTTTTAAGGAAATGGAAGAAGAAACTACTATATGCAGCTGGAGGTTATTTTCTAAGACAGATGAATTATGATTTTAGAATCTTTGTTATAACCACTTGAGGCAAATGAGCCAAATATTTTACATTCATACTGTGAAAACTTGGCTACATATGTCCAAACATGAGGGCTAAACATGGTTTTACCAAAGGGAGCTTCCATTTCTACAAAAGGCCTATGTATATTCAGCCAGTCCAGTCACTAAAATCGTCAAATTCTGCTTTGATAATAGCTCATTGGATGGAGAGACTTTGTTTTCCTGATGGTTGGCTTTGCAGTGTTTTCTGCTTAAACCGTTTTCTATCACATGACAGAAGCTGATCGTACACACATGGACACAAGTTTACACTTATTGCCTCCACAAGCTTGTGAGGTAGACACTGTTATCGACTTCAATGATCAGAGACAGGAATAGGAAGACGAAGCAACTTAGGGAGATGAAGCAACTTTATGAAGGTTAGATAATTTAATTTAAACTGAGTATTTCTTTTTAAAATGTGTGCTTGTACATAAATGTATACTTTTAACTACATTAAGGGAATACTTTCAACAGAAAAGGTTACTTTAAATATTAAGATAATGGATTACTTTTTCAGGATATGGAGCAAAGTATACATAGATGCATATCTATAAATACTTTCACATTTTAGGCCACAGACCAATACATAACACATTATTGTGTAACTTCCTTATCCCTTTGTAGGATTAATTGACAACTTCTCAAATGTTAGACTGAATCTTACTTGAGTCATCAGCCGACTATTCCTGTAAAGGGCTAGTGGATAAAGGTTTATGACTTGTGGGCTGTATGCTTATCAAAATTATGGGATGCTGAGAAATCATAAACAAATCTGTGTGCATGTGTTTGTGCATGCATGTGTGTGTATGTGTGTGTGTGTGTGTGTGTGTGTGTGTGTTTGTGTGTCTGCATGCATGTGCATGTACACAACACTGCCTGTTTTAGTGAGCTTGTCAGTGAAACACTTAGGCTACTGTGAACAGTGTTACCAGCATCTCTTTCATTTCTGTAGCATGTGGACTTGGGATTGATGGATGGGACAGCAGCTCTACTTTTGTCTTCTGTACTGTTTCTCAGAATGGCTGAACCAACTCAGGCTAACCAATAGTGTGTAAGGGTTTGGGGAAGAGAGTTGATCGAAGCTGCTTAAGTGTTACCTTAAATCTGACTAGACACAGTGTTTCTCAATCTTCCTAATGTCGTGAACCTTTAATATAGTTCTGCATGTCATGGTGACCCCCAACCAAATTATTTCATTGCTGCTTTATAACTGTAATTTTGCTACTGTTATGAATCATAATATAAATATCTAGTATGCAGGATTGCTGACATGCAAGCCCCAACCAAAGGAGTTGTGACCCACAGGTTGAAAATAGCTTCTATGTAAGTCTTTTTAGGCACATTAGACACAGATAGAGAAATGACTGCTTCCATTATTATTATTATTATTATTATTATTATTATTATTATTATTATTATATTTTCTTTATTTACATTTCAAATGTTATCCCTTTTCCTCGTTTGCCCTCCAAAAACCTCTTCTACCATCCCCCCTTCTCCTGCTCAACAACCCACCCACTCCTGCTTCCCTGTCCTGGCATTCCCCTACACTGGGGCATGGAGCCTTCACAGGACCAAGAACCTCTCCTCCCATTGATGACCAGCAAGGCCATCCTCTGCTACATATGCAACTGGAGCCATGGGTCCCTCCATGTGCACTCTTTGGTTGGTGGTTTAGTCCCTTAGAGCTCTGGGAGGTGGGGGGGATTGCTTTCCTTTAATCATCACAGCCAGGACCTTAACTGCAAAGACAGATTCATTTGCAATGGACTTCAAGAATGTGTGTGCAGAGCCTCACCCTTCTACTTAGCATTGCTTGTGAGGAAGCAATACAGGTCCATGGCCCCAAATCTCATCTCAGTTTAAGCTACATTAGTGGGGGATAGAGGAGCTGTGTCAGGGTCAACACTAGGAATATCTGAAATCATGAAGAGGGGTAGAAATCCTTAGAAACCTTGCAAGAAATCTTTTTGGATTGAGAAAAAAAATACTCAGTGATATTAGAAACTCAAAACTTTGCAAAGAAAAATAAAAGAATTGTTCTTGCAGCACAATTTTAGCAAAGCTTACTGGGAAATCCAGGGCCATGAGATGGGTGTGAATAGCATGCTTGTGTTTTGATGTCAACTCTTGAGCAGTAGGGGAGATAACAATGTCAATAACCATAGATTTCATTGTTTATAAATGCCAGATGGCATTCTCAGGGATGAAGTTCAAAGACTATGGACTGGCAGACATGGTAGAAGCCTTGAGGGTTCTTCAGTATGGCTGAGAGGTAAGGGAAGTAAAATCTGCCAGATTGGTACTAAGGGATTGCTACATTGGGAAAGAGGAAGCCTGTGCCATCCTTAGGCTATAGCCAAAAACAACAGTGCTCAAGGGTATGGCTAAGGATGAGGGAGCAGGCTACGGTGGGAATGCCTGGATCAGCCTCCCCTTGTAACCCTTGAGGAACACAGAGGCATGTAGGGCCAAGGATTCTTTGCTATAAGGTACTTTTGACTTAAACCCTATTTCATGAAGCCAGGTGTCATTTTAGAAAGAGACAGGGATTTGTGAGTTAAAAAGCATTTAGTTCCAAGGCCATCTAGGTAATTGCTCTAAACAAAATTCATTGATTGGATTATGGCACAGTCACCTCTGTACCCTTATGGCTCAGATAGACCATTCTGCATGATCAAATGGCAAATCAGACTACATTTCTCAATTACAGAAAAATCTGCAGACACATTTGTGTATGGTCTAAGTAAACTGGTGCTATACACAGAGATTTTATTATGGAAAACAAGTTCATGTGCAGTACATTACGGAGTAGATGATTCATGCCCTGGTCTATTGGCTTCCAGATGTTCACACGGCCTCTTGTGTTTTCACCTTTCACTTCTGCACTCTTCCAGGAAGCTTTGTACTTACTGGGCTAATCCAGAAGAAGCACAAGGACACTCTTCTGGCTATACTCTCCCCACTGAGTCATCATTTCGTTCTGCTTTGCAATGTCTAGCTGTTAATGTGAGTTTAGGGACGGGACAGTTTCAGCATCATGAGAGAAAGTGTTTTGTGCACCAGACCTTGGGCTCCAGCCAGACCTGTTTCCTACCTGGGTTGGTGGTTTAACTCATCCTTTCCTTCCTTCCATTAGCATGTCTTGTCTTGGAGAGAGCACAGGCTCCTTTTTCCATCATGGAGCTTGCAGTCCCAGCTATAAGAGAAGGATGCAACATTTTCACACTGGTTCCATGGACTATTTTGGAAGTTAAGTATAGTTCTGAGTACTTGGGAAAATATGAGATGAGATAGTTTGGCTGAGATTTTTGCATTTCTGGGAGACAGAGACTTCCTAAGACAGCCTGAAGGATGGAGAAAGGACACTTAATGGACTCATCCAGCTTTCTCTACACTTGACTTCTTGCAAGACGTTCTTACACAAAGACCTGCTTTTGTTACAATGACAGAGAACAAGCAAAGCAGCCAGGAGCAGCATAAACCTCACCCTTAATTTGGAAACAGAGAGATTTTCCCCTCTGTTGTTAGTTTGTGTTGTCTTCTTTGAATATAGTGGGAAAAAATGTGTTTATGCTCATCAGGGAAATGAGCTCCAAGTATATTGAGTATCCAGGAAATGAAGGCAGCATGTGGGACCCAAGCTTGCCTTTGTCTTTCTTTCCAACCCTGTCTATTTTACCACAGCTGGCCACCCAAGCTCATCAATTTTGGAGGCCCACCCAGGGGATATTGGTGTCAGCAGGGAAAGATACAATTGCAGTTAGGTGTAAACATGAGAATTTGTGTTCGAAGTGCTAAGTAGCAATAAATTGTGTCTCAAACATTTGCCTGTAATATGTAATGGGATTTATAACAATGCCCTTGAATTTCTGTGCTACTGGAAATAATTGGGTTTTCGATTCACGAATAAAAACTTAAGTATTACTCATATTTATATTTAACAGGAGGAAATATAGTAAATGGCTTAATCTTTTCAGGGTGCTGTTGCCTGATACCATAGGAGAATTAGCTTACAAAGAGCAGAATTTAATTTCTGGGAGGTCTGAGATAAAAAATTCTTGAAGATAGGGTATTTCTACCTCCTTCTGCTTCTCAGTTCATAGATCACTGTGTTTTTCATTGTGTCCTCTCATGGGAAAAAAAAGATGAGGGAGTCCCCTTCTAAGTGCACTAATTCCACTCATCAGGACCCTGCTGTCATGATTTAGATTTAATCAGCTTCTAAGAGCCCCACCTACATATGTTATTTTACTTGGGATTAAGTTTTAGCATATGAATTTGGGGGGCTACACAAGGAAGAAACTCATTAAGTTCTCCAGTACAAGAGAGGAAGCTGGGATTTCTGATCACTTGTTGAGCTGTTTAGTCTTAGCATGCAGAGCTGGGAAGACCTGGCATTGAGACCCTACAACCTTCTAAAGAATCTGAGCAGTGGAATGCTGAGCCTACTGTCTTCACCAGACCATTCTAGAGTGACAACATAATCTTGCATCATCCCCAAAGTTGAAGGTGACTGTCTGTCTTACAGATGATTTAGATAAGTCACTTGACTCCAGCAAACCTCCCTCAACTTCATAATTTTTAAAAACCTGACCTGGTAGTGTACTTTCTAAGGATAAAGTTATGACAGGTGTCAGTATTCATGTACTGCTGATTTGAGCTTACATTTCAGCTTGCCTGCAAAGATTTTAATGTATGTCATCTAATACGTTTATTAATAGTGACTCCATTGACTCTTAATAATGTCTTGTTTGGAATGATAAATTGTATGCTTAATTTAATTTCATATACTTAATTTAATATTGTATGTATTTTGCCCTGTTAAACATTTGATATATGTTATTTTGATTAATTCCAAGAAAGCAACTAGGCACACCACGTGATCCCTGCTCTTGTCTATAACAGAATAGTTTTACTAGACTTTCCCTTTCACTGAGTTTTAAGGGGTCAAATCTGAGAGAGAGAGAGAGAGAGAGAGAGAGAGAGAGAGAGAGAGAGAGAGAGAGAGAGAGAGAGAGAGAGAGAATCATATCTTGGGAAGATAGGAATTCTCTGATGCTTTCCCCTTATCATTTGTTAGTTTATGAGCTACATGAGAAATAGGGGCTGGGACGGTATAGTGGGTCAGAACTTTAGTACAGCAGACACAATACATGTAGAGACGCTCAGAGAACATGTATACATCTTCACACTGAGCACAACCATAAACTCCCTCTTAAGTTAGGAAAGAGGGTCTCCAGCATCCTGTGAAGTATCAAAGGGCCCTTCTCAGGCGTTCTACACCATAATGGTAACAACTCCAACGTGTTAGTTAGCTTTTCCAGCCAGTATACTTTACAGAAATAAGATTCATATAAGGTATAATTTTTTTTGAATTTTTAAGCTCAGTGTGTGTGTTTGGGGGGGGGGGTGTTTTCCAGTGTACCAATGTATTTTTGTATGTATGGAAGCCAAAGACCATTCTCAGGTACTGTTCCTCAGGAGATATCCACCTTGGTTTTTAGGACAGAATCTCTTGTCTCATTGGCCAGAAACTCACTTGTTAGTCTAGTCTGTCTGGCAAAAAAGCCAGAGGGATCTCCCTGTCTCAGCTTCTGTGGTGGTTTGAATAAGAATGACCCTCAAAGGCTCATGTTTGAATTCTTAGTCACCAAGGAGTGGTACTGATTTGGAGGGATTAGGAGAAGTAGTCTGTTGATGGTGTCTCACTAGGGGTAGGTTTGGGGTTTGAAAGACCCACACCAGGCTAAGTCTGTCTTCTCCTCCCCCCGTCTGCCCTGGCTTTACTGCCATGAGTATCTCTCTGCTGCCATCATGATTATAGACTAAACCTCTAAAAATGTAAGCAAGCTCCCGAGAAGCACCTGAAAAAATGTTCAACATCCTTAATCATCAGAGAAATGCAAATCAAAACAACCCCGAGATTCCATCTCACACCAGCCAGAATGGCTAAGATCAAAAATTCAGGTGACAGCAGATGCTGGCGAGAATGTGGAGAAAGAGGAATGCTCCTCCATTGTTGGTGGGGTTGCAAGCTTGTACAACCACTCTGGAAATCAGTCTGGCGGTTCCTCAGAAAATTGGACATAGTACTACCAGAGGATCCCACAATACCTCTCCTGGGCATATATCCAGAAGGTGTCCCAACCGGTAAGAAGGACACATGCTCCACTATGTTCATAGCAGGCTTATTTATAATAGCCAGAAGCTGGAAAGAACCCAGATGCCCCTCAACAGAGGAATGGATACAAAAAATGTGGTACATTTACACAATGGAGTACTACTCAGCTATTAAAAAGAATGAATTTATGAAATTCCTAGGCAAATGGTTGGACCTGGAGGGCATTATCCTGAGTGAGTTAACACAATCACAAAAGAACTCAAATGATATGTACTCACTGATAAGTGGATATTAGCCCAGAAACTTAGTATAGCGAGATATAAGGTACAATTTGCAAAACACATGAAACTGAAGAAGAAGGAAGACCAAAGTGTGGACACTTTGCCCCTTCTTAGAATTGTAAACAATCACCCATGGAAGGAGTTACAGAGACAAAGTTTGGAGCTGTGACAAAAGGATGGACCATCTAGAGACTGCCATATCCAGGGATCCATCCCATAATTAGCCTCCAAACGATGACACCATTGAATACACTAGCAAGGATTTGGTGCAAGGACCGTGATATAGCCGTCTCTTGTGAGACTAGGCCGGGGCCTAACAAACACAGAAGTGGATGCTCACAATCAACTATTGGATGGATCACAGGGCCCCCAATGGAGGAGCTAGAGAAAGTATCCAAGGAGCTAAAGGGATCTGCAACCCTGTAGGTGCAACATTATGAACTAACCAGTACCCCGGAGCTCTTGTCTCTAGCTGCATATGTATCAAAAGATGGCCTAGTCGGCCATCACTGGAAAGAGAGGCCCATTGGAAAAGCAAACTTTATATGTCCCAGTACAGGGGAATGCCAGGGCCAAAAAATGGGAATGGGTGGGTAGGGGAGTGGGGGGTGGGGTGGGGGACTTTTGGCATAGCATTGGAAATGTAATTGAGGAAAATACGTAATAAAGAAAAATAAATGCTTTCTTTTATCTTTTATAAAAGTTGCCTTGGTCACGGTGTCCCTTACAACAACAGAATAGCCTAAATAGGACAGCTTTCAGAGAGATGGTATTATAAGCACACATTTCCACAAGCAGCAACAACCTAAGCAGTCTCCTCCTACTACTCCTCCTCCTCCACCTCCTCCTCCTTCCTCTTCCTTTCCTCTTCCTCTTCCTTTCCTCTTCCTCTTCCTCTCCCCCTTCTCTTCTCCTTTTCCTCTTGTTCCTCTTCTTCCTCTTCCTCATCTTCTTTTTCCTCCTTTTTCTTCTTCATGTGAGTTCTGAAGACTGGACCCAGGTCCTCATCATTGTGTGGTAAGAACTCTAGTGTTCCCTAGCTGTAAACTCAATTTCATATTCATCTATACTTTTTGAAATGTAACAATTGTTCATTTTCATTAGGATCTCTTATTCCATAAATGGGTACAATTTATTTTTTCACCCAACTACTGACAGGTGAATATTTTCCCACTGCTTGGGATAATGAATAACATGGTTATCAAAATTCATTTGGTAAGTTCAAGTGTACACAAATTTTTGTTGAGTGTATGTCAAGCTGTAGAATAGAGTTATAGTGAATGTAATGTGTCTGTTATCAGGAGATACTGTTCTCTAAGGTGATTATACTAGCCTTCGCTTCTTGTTTTCAATATTAGGTATAATATGGCAAAAAATGAGATCTGGCAGAATAAATAAAGGATTTGGTGTATCTTTTAGAAAATCAAATTCTTGATTTGTAATAATTAAAATGAACTAATTTCATTTGTTTAAAAATGTATTCAACTTTTCATGTAATTTCTGAGTTAAAGGAAAAAGAAACTATCAAGGCCTTTCCTTTTTGCTCTTTAGGTAGAGATTTTGAAAATGTAAATGCAGACTATGAAATCTCATTGGATAATTGTTAATACATGAACTGGCAACTATGGATTGATTACATTGCTGCACTAAATGATACAAGAAGGTCATGGAGAGGAAATAACATCTAGAGGGACCAACTTCCCAGCTATATCAAGAAGAGACAGGGTATACCCTAAGTCAGACAGCTGGTTCTCAGTTTCATTGTATCATGTCATCAATTTCTTTTCCTTTTGTTTGTTTCTGAGGTAGATTTCAGTCTTTCTCAGCAATTCCCTGGACCTCCAAAGTCACCTGCCTGTTTTCTGTGTAGGGGGACATCTCATGTTTGAATCCAGGCCACAGGGAAATGAGTAGTGGGAGGTACTTTGTGTAAAGTCTCCATTAATCCACTGAGACATGTGTTTAAGCCTTGTTATATATTTCTCAAACTTGATCTAACTCCCTCGTAATTAATATGAGTTTCTTCTAGATCCTGGTTTTAGGCTGTCTATCAGTCACAGCTCTTTTTATACATTATCTGCATGTCCTGTTTTTTGCAGACTGTTCAGTGTTTTTCATGAGAAGTTTGGGGAGACTATGCTGGGAATAGTCTACCATATATCATTTTTGAGCTACTCTAATGTATGTTTACTCATACAGATACCTGTTTATATTTAACTCACCCAGGTTGAATTTCATAGGGTAAGTTTGGTCAAAACATGTTGGTTGGGTTTCAAAATCTTGTACTCTGATCTCTTTGGAAAGTTTGCAATGTCACGCTGAATCATTTGCTAGCAATACCAAAGAGTTCACTCACCACAAGTAGTTTGCACAAATTCTGCTCTAGGAATAAAAATGCAGGTATGAAATGCAGGACAATAATGGTTATAGAAAAGACATATTTGAAAAGGAATTATAGTTATTAAGCTATACTTTTCTATCTTTTAATAATGCCACAACTATTATTAAATATAAGTGTTTGATGTCTACCTGTGCCTTTTAGTGCAGATTTATTCAGGATAATTTGTCTCTTTGTCTGTCTGTCTCTGTCTCTCTACCTCTCTCTCTGTCTCTCATATCTTCAGTTCTTTCACAAGAACAGGACTTACACAAACTTACACAAAGCAAATATCAATATCTATCTATCTATCTATCTATCTATCTATCTATCTATCTATCTATCTATCTATCTATCTACCTACCTACCTACCTACCTCTTTATCTATCTATCAACCTATCTGATAATCATCCATTTATGTCTATCATCTATCTATCTATCTATCTATCTATCTATCTATCTATCTATCTATCTATCTATCTACCTATCTATCTATCAATCTATCAATCTATCTATCACCCATTTATATCTATCATCTATCTGTCTATGTATCTATGTATCTATATCTATGTAACTATGTATCTATGTATATGTATGTATGTATGTATGTATGTATGTATGTATGTATGTATCTATCTATCTATCTATCTATCTATCTATCTATCTATCTATCTATCTATCTATCTATGGGATGCTCACCACATTTCCAATTCTTTTCTTTCAGAAAAGGTTCCTGTGACAGGTAGAAACTGGCTCTTTTGAAAGACTGAGACCCAGGAAATGAGTCATATCTGAGAGTATGTACTGAACAGAGACACTTTTACAAATATGTTTACACTGCTGAGATGAGAAATAATAAAAGATGACATAGAACAAGGGTTACAATTTATTTTCAATAATTCAAATGAAAATACATGGAAAAGCTAAACCAACATTCAAGATTGATGCTGACCTCCAAAAGTCGGCTAAGTTATACATAAAAAACATCAAAGTGTAACTTAAAGCAGCCACTTGCATGGGTTTGCACAATCTTTTGGATATGCATATATTTGTACAGTGATTGTAACTCACATACAGCCATTGCTCGCTTTTTCCAAACATTCTCAAATTATAGTCTAGTGCCTTAAATCATGCGAAGTACCTCAAGTTACTCACGCTGGCCTCACCGTTTGGCTTGATGTATGTTTAGTCTATTTCTTCTTGGCAAAAACGTTTTAGCACAAGTGTCCAAGCAGAAGGCTGACAAAATGTTCTTTTTCCTCCTCATCTGTGTGGTCTTGTTTAACAAAAACTATATACATAAAAAAGAAGAAGAAGAAGCTGAGTGAATTTGTTCGAGGGAAAAACATACACATCTAGCTGGCAGGGCGCTGAGCACTGAGAATAATCCATGAGAAGGCTGTTGAGTTTTAAGGGAGAGAAAGAGATTTTTCCTTCCTGCCATTTTCTATTGTGGTTATTTAATTAAAACTTGACCTTTTTGCATTTCAACAAAAATGAAAATTATACAATTACAGGGAAATAGTTTTAACTCAGGAAGGGGCACTTTTCTTTATAATACTTAGCATTTTTGCTCCCCCAGCTTAAAATTACTAAGTATGGCTTTCTTTTTTTTTTTTTTTTTTGAACTTTTGGTTTTTGAACTTTGGGCAGGAATTTCTGCATTCCTACTAGATTATCCTTGTGACATTAGCACCCAGGTACAGGAGATAAAAATGAATCTTAGTTTGGAAAGTCTGCAGTGTCTTGTTCTTACACACAAAATATGTTGCTCAAGCGCTGTGAGTTCTTGACAGCACATATGCCAAGACAAGATTCCTTCACGTGGGATCATTCTCCCTCCAAAGCATCCCCGTACGATGGGGTTTGGAGAGATGGAGAAGAGAGGGATCGCCCAGCAGGCTAGAAGAGACCACGGGAACTTCCAGTGTAAACCTATTACGGATACAGAGAAGGAAAGATTTAAATAAAAATCAATTAGTAGGAAAGGTCATCTCTGCTCAGGATAAACAATGATTTTAAATTGATGGGTTATATGGCGGAATGATAAATTCTGAGCTGTGGTGATGTTGGCCATGAAAAGTGGACCAATTTCAGAACAGTCCTGAGGGAAGAAGGCCTTATGCATTTAGATTCTACTCCAGGTTAGTGCTGATGAACGTCTTTAAAGAGAGTGAAATGTTGGAGCATGTTCAATGAAATGTTGGAGTGTGTTCAAACTTAGAAACAACATTGAGGACAAACAGGAATAGAAAGCGCTCATAGCATGGACTGTAAGTTTTATTACCAAGATTGAGTTCCAAACGAAGATGGAGGGGCCTTCTCATGTTCTTTTTCTTTTTGTGTCTGTGTTCTCCAGGCTTTATAAAAAGAAAGGGCAAAGGACTCTAGCCTGCCATTGAGCACTCCAAGGCAGGAAATCAGCTCAATCAATGTGAACCAAGACATGCTCTGCTGGGGTTCCTGGCCTTCCTCCATGCACTGGGAACCCAAATGGGACCCAGGTCTTGCTTCTAGGTAGTCCAGGCTAGCTGAGCCACGTACCTAGGCCCAAATGACCTCCAAAGACTTCATAAAGGAACTTGTCTCAAACAAGGGCTCTCCCTTGCATTGCACAGAGCCCCAAGCTGTGTAGTAGGAGTGAATGATTTAACTTGTGACTTCCCAAAAAACCAATGTGACTCCTCCCATCCTCAAAAAGAAATGCTAGCTGCAAATAAGGTGACAAGTAAGCCTTGTTTTCTGAAGATGATGAATTTGTTTGTTGTCTTGTGGTGTGGTGTCTTATCATACAGAAGTGTCCCTTGTCACAGGAGGACAAATTGCCCAAGAAGACAGAACGGAGCAATGCTAAAAGCAATACAGGACAGTAGTGACAAGGTTCTAATGCCTGAAGGAGAAAACCAAAGATAGGATTGGAGTATTTCCCCTTACTGTGCAGAGATAAGGAAACACATGTATAACATGGGCAAAACGCAGACACAATACCAGCCAGCATCAGTGTCAGTTAGGTATGGGTACCAGCATCCAGGGACTGCACCAACTGACATCAAGATCAATTTTGAGGGCCGTGAAAACACGTCCAATTTTTCCCTAATGAGTGATTCAGTCTTTGTTAGAAGGGTGTACATTTGAATAGGAAAGTGTGAGCAGAGGGAAGATTGCAGAGGATAAGGAGTTACCTGGGGTTGTTGGAATGAGTCAGTAGCCTGTTGTTCCTTCCAGAAGTTTGGCTGGGAAAAGGAGGGAGGCATGGCTGTAATTAGGGAAAATCGAAAGTCCAGCAAAGCGGCTCTCAAATGGTAAACATGAAACCCTGAGAATGTGGAGATTCAGTCAGATGAAAAGAGTTTGGGAGGATGGAGAATATAGGAGAGTAAGTAGCTAAACAATACAGGCAGGAATTAGGAACATCTGCGGAAGCCTTCTTTCCTAAGTGAGGGAGGGGATTTACTTCTTAGAATCTGGGAAGTGAGGTTAAAGGAGGGTCAGCAAGGAAAATGATGCTTTCGTGATTCTTTTCTTTCTTCTGATTTTGTTTTAGTTTGTTTGTTTCAGTAACACAAGAAATTGTTGGAAACAAAGAAATAAAGGCCTGGGAGAGGAGTAGAAATATTTGTCTAGTTGCGTATCATTAATTTCATATATAATTTATGCGACTATTTTCAGATTTACTTTGGCAAAAAAGACAAAGTAACAAGGGTCGTCTAAGAGGTACAAATTATAGAATTTGCTTTATATAAAAAGAATGGCTTATTTTTCAGGTATCTTTTGGCCACCAAATCTAAATTTCAAGTGCATCTCATATGCTGGATACTGTAATATGTATCCACATCCCTTGTTTGGACAGGACCAATTTTTCTAGCTGGGCATACAGCCAGGAGCTATTCTCTGGCTGTCAATTCACTTTGGAGATTACCTTAGCTGAAAAAAAATCCCTCTCTCCTCCAAGGTCATAGCTTGTTCCTGATGATCCACATCCAGCGACTCCTTGGCATAGGGTATCAAGAGCTGAACTGTTCTGTATGTGAGGGAAGGAATCAAAGGGTCCACATCAAAAGGCTTTCCATGAGGCTTGCAGGAATCTTCATGGATAATGTAATTCTGGTTCTTCCCCCTTTCAACAGGTGGTCAAAGATGCTTCTGCAACAGCTTGTATGCTAATCTCTATTTCCAAGTCTGTTTCACAGGGGAAAAAAAAAACAAAACAAACTTGCAAGTATTGAAAGATATTCTCCAAGGGGTTATACACACCACTAGCCAACAGTCATCAAATTGCCAACTCCCTTAAGATTTTGTCTTAGCTGAAGGAAATTCCCTAGGTGTAGTTACATCTCCATCCAGGACAGTCTGCATACCAGGGCTGATCAGTGTGTACCATCCTCACTCCAGCTTGGAACAGCACTGATGGGCCAACCATCCCCAAAGCTAAGCACAACATGTGGCCAGCTTGTTAGAATTGCCTTGGTCATCCACCCCTCCTTACCCTTCCTTCTCCCTTCCTTCTCCTTTCCTCCCTCCACAGATGTGGCCTTCACAAGGCCACTCTTTAAGCAACCTCCAGAGCCTGTGAGTCAGCTTTTGTGATTCTCAGCTGACATCCTACAGGGACATTTCATTCCAGTGGTTACTGTCTCAAGCTTTTGCAGTCCCAATGTTGGTGTCCTTTGGTTTAGAGTGTAAGGAATGTTTGGCTTCAATTGATTTCAACTATTCAACATTCTCATTTTAAACTTCACTAGTGCTGCTTCATTTTCTCATGTCCTGTTATTTGTGAAGAATATTAATTGCAGGTGTTTACTTAGACCCAGCAAAGGCAGTTCCTTTACTTTTTCTCGAGAATAGCGAGGATGTGGTATTGTCATTATGGTAACTTTCAATGACTGAGCAAAGATCATGAGTTCTTCTGTATCTACTTCTTCTTTACTGTATACTTACAGAATCTTCAAAGGACAGCAAGGTGTTCATTTGTTAAATATGCCATTTTTATCCCTTTTCTCAGCTATTTCTGGGCATGTGACTTGATTCTGGACATTTGAGCATATCTGAGTGTCACATGCAACTTGTTGGGAATGGAGCCATCCACTGGTTGTGTGGTTACAACAGCATCTGCTCTGGAGGGATCATGAAATAAGGAGGATGGCAGAACAAGACAGATGAGATCTGGCTTCCAACACAGGCTGACACCTCAGCCAAGACTTTTATATGAGAAAGAAAGGAGGAACCAGCTAGTACAAGCCACTATTTCTTTGAATCTCTATTTTAGCAGCCAAATCAATTCCCTAATTAATCGGCAAGGATTATGAATATCTGCAAGTTGATTCCTAATGTTATATTCATGTAATCAGTCAGTAGTTGCTTGTCAATAAGTTGGGGAATATATGAATTCTTTGAAAACTGTTCATTAACTTGAGCCATTTGGGCTCCCATAAAAATGTAGGATATGCCCAGAAGTTGAGCAATCAAATGGACCAGTATGACTTATCTCCTATATCCTCTTTACCCAAAAGTTTAAAAACAAAATATTAAAAGTTTCTCTAGGATAAATGAATTAAATCATATATATATATATTTGTGTTAAAATATAATAAACCATAAACACAATATTTTAGGATAAAAATAAAGACTACAAGACATTTAATGGACATGGCATCCTACCCTCTCCTTGGTCCTCAATCCAAACAGAGTTCTCTTATTTCTGGTTCCTTGATTTTATTGTCCTTCTAAAGAAATTTTGTAAAAGGGTTGTCTGTGTATGCACAGATTCTGTCTCAATGTGTATGCAGCTATTCTGTCTCAAAGTCAAATGATCTTTTCCGTGTTTATATACTTCAACTTTCCATTTCTCAACACCAGGGTTTTGATATTATTCCTTATTTCAAAGTGCTGATACTTTTGGAAATATTGAAATTTTAGTAATGTTAGAGCAAACTTTCCTGCCTTTTCTTAAGGTTATTCTTTGAGTTTTTCAGATGGTCTTATTGCCATTTTCATCAAGGGCCTTATGTATTCCAGCTCAGTAGTTCTACATGGCTGAGACTGGAGTCGTCCAGGGAGGCCAATTTGTTATTGTTGGCTGTTCTTTTCCAATTCTGTTATTTAAGCCAATGGGTGGCTGCATGCTAGTGTTTGGGTGTCTGATAGCATTTGAGGATTTCAAGCACACGAGACAGAGTGGGTGAGTGGTCGTTAGGTTCTAGTCAGTGGCATAAATTTTTGTTTAAAACTCAAAACTAAAGTTACAATTTTTTTCCAGGTTGGAATTATTAACATCATTTCAACCACTAACATGGGAAATCTAAGAAAAAGAAAGAAAAAAGCAGAACAGAGAATTAATGGTGTTTACTCTAGTTTTGAATAGGACCATTTGAGAGTGTGGTACAGAACTAAATGTGGTGCCATGGAGTGGTTACCATTCATGAAAGCTTGGTAGGCTGCCTACAGCTCTGCATCTTTAGGGACGGATCTATTTAGGAAAGGGTGGTAGAGATGATTGGTAAATGCTTTAATTCTTATATTGTGAACAAGTAATCATGTCCAATGGTGCCTGAAATATAAATATTGGAAAATAAGAGGCCTTTGTTTGCATTTGTATTTGTTCATTTGATCAACTTCAGAAGGTAAACTGTCTGTCTGATCAGCAGTCTGAGCAAATAGACATACACTTCACCCAAAACAGAACAGTGCAGATTTCTGCAGACTGGCTTGCAGATACAAGTGACATGCTGGCTCATCAGACTTGATACCAGTCAAGGTCACCTACAGCTGAAGAGCCAAAAAACCTCCAACAGTGCAAAGGGGACTCTAACACAACCCTATCTGTGTTTCCATACCTCATGGGCAAAAAGATGCTCCTGGTAAGAAAGGCATGATGGAAAGATAGTAATATTTCCAGACCACAGAAACATTTGAAGAAGTGGCTGCTCAGCTCTGGACTTCTAAAAACTTACCATAGATCATCTTCTTAGAAATATTGATACATAATATGTAGGTGGCTCAATGAATTTTCACCCAGGTCAGTATTTCCTAGATCAAGAAATAGTAGAGAAGTTTAAGTGATTAAGAACACAGGCAATTCTTGGAGAGGACTAGAGTTAGGTCTCCAGTACTAACATGGCATCTCACAGCCTCCTGAAATACATTTCCATGCATTTTCATGCCCTCTTCTGGAGACACTGTGTGCAAGGGGTACAGTGAATCCATACAGGCAAAACCACACAAAATAGAACAAGTAGGATGTATCAACAGACAAGAAGATCCCTTGGGCTCTCTGCATACTGAATAACCTTTTTCTGTGGTGACAAATAGTGGGCCCTGAGCCTTACACATTAATCCTGCCTGTTTCTGAACTTGGTCTGAGTGAAATCATCAGTAATTGTTATGACTTAATTTGTTTTTCTCATCAATGTGTCTATTCTATTCATTCATGCTGATGTGAGAAGCAGAAGTTTGGTTCCACTCTGCAGCATTCTACTGCATGGCTATACCAACCTTTATCTTTCCTGATCAAGGCAGGCATTTGCTATTTTGGGCCATTATGAATGCAGATGTTATGACCATCTTTGTATGCGTTTTAAAGCATGCTTGCATGCATTCTCTACAGTATATGGTTAGGAGTTGGATAGGTGAGGTTTAGGATTTATAGAGCTTCCAGTTTAGTAGATAGTTTTCTTTCTTCCTCTTGTTCTTTCCTCATCAAACCCCAAAACCAACTACTTCAGTTTATATTTCCTCAATTAGTATTTGCATGTTCTAATTGCTACACATTCTGACACCTCAGCATGGTGACACTTTTTAATCTTATCCTTTCTCAAGGTTGTGTGATGATCTTACTGTGATATTAATTTTTCCCATTAGGATTAATGGTCTTCAGCATCCTTTATATATATATATATTACGTATTTTCCTCAATTACATTTCCAATGCTCTCCCAAAAGTCCCCCATACCCTGCCCCCCACTTCCCTACCCACCCATTCTATGTGTGTTGATTTTATATCCATTATGTTGTATGGAATCCTTTAGGTTTTTTGTTCATTTTTTTTTCTAGCTAGGTATGAGATTTTCCTATTAATTGTAGATATTAAAATATTTTATACATAAATCATTCCCATGTCACTTTTAAGATTTTTATTTTTATGTATGTGTTTGTGTGTGTACCTGTATGCCACATGTGCATGCATGTACAGTGCCTACATTGGGAAAGAAGGTAATGAATTCCCTGAGTTGGAGTTACAGGTGTTTTTGAACCACTCTGGGTGCTGGGAATCTAACTTGGGTTCTCTGAAAGAGCAACAAGTACTCCTTTCTTCTGAGCTATCTCTCCAACCCCTATTTTTATTTTTGCACTATTAAAATCTTTTGTCTCACATGACACAAAATATAGAACTATCGTGGTGGTTTAAATAAGAAATGTTTCCTATAAGCCCAAGCATTTGAACACTTGATCTCCAGCTGGTTGATATTGTCTGGGGAAGTTTAGAAGGTCTGGCATTGCTGGAGGAAATATGTCACTGAAAGTGTGTTATATGAGTTCCCAGGCTGCTCTATTTTCAATTCAACCTCCCTGCTTCATGCTTGCAATCAAATATGTAATATTTCACCTTTGTGCCATGGCCTCTTGCTGTTTCCCCTGTCATGATGGACTCTCCCTCTGGAACCAGAGGCCTAGATAAACCCTACCTTCTATAAGTCATGGTATCTTTTCATGGTAACAGAAAATTGACCAATACATCTGTGTCCCAGGATATTGTTGGATCAAAGAACAATGGTATTTCGAGTATGTACACCTGGATTTTATCATTGTTTATAGTATTTTGTTATTATAGGCTTAGATTTTTCAGAACCTTTCTTAAATGTTTCAATCTCCTAGTCCCACCACCACCAGACATAGTGGAAAAGAAAGGTTAATAGAAAATTGGAGTTGTGGACCTGTTTAGAAATAGTTCTGTGGGGCTATTCCAATCTTCATTGTCAGCAGTCCAATCCTCTAGGAAAACACCAACACGAATTAGCAGCTACAGTCTAGTCCACTCAGTAATCACCATTCATAAATCAGAAGAAATCAAGAGGCTTTGCCAATCAGTCTATGTCCACAGAAAGTGGCAAGAAGCCATTGGATCACAGGGCCCCCAATGGAGGAGCTAGAGAAAGTATCCAAGGAGCTAAAGAGATCTGAAACCCTGTAGGTGCAACAACATTATGAACTAACCAGTATCCCGGAGCTCTTGACTCTAGCTACATATGTATCAAAAGATGGCCTAGTCGGCCATCACTGGAAAGAGAGGCCCATCGGACACACACACTTTATATGCCCCAGTACAGGGGAACGCCAGGGCCAAAAAAATGAGAATGGGTGGGTAGGGAAGTGGGGGGGGGGGAGGGTATGGGGGACTTTTGGCATAGCATTGGAAATGTCATTGAGGAAAATACGTAATAAAAAAAAAGCCATTCTAATATCACTAGAAGTTCTTTGGCAGAGTTACTCTCTATGAAGTTAGTACACGCAGAGATCAGCAACATGATGTAAGGTGAACCAATTCAAGAGCATTATCAGCAAAGACCAGTGAGGCAGAGCAAGACAAACCAATGCCAGAGACTCCTCCACTGTTAGTGGAGTCATATGTATATTTTTTTTCCTAAATATCACACATCCTCTCACATGTCTGCTTCAGCAAAACATCCTCTCTCCCGTGTCTGCTTCAGCAAGACATTCTTTCATGTCTGCTTCAACATTATTCCACCTGTGTTTGCTTCAGCAGAACATTCTTTCATCTGTCTGTCCTAAATATCATATGACATAACTGAATTTCCAATGAAACCAGAAATTTTCACTTCAGTTATCATATCATAAGTTGTCATATGACGTGTTCATGTTTGTATCTTTGTGCGTGGAAAATTTCTAATGACAGCTATAAGAATATACCGTGAATGGTGGTTTTATAACAGAGTAACAATGGCCATCTTAATCACCTTTATTGACTCTTACTGAGTTACTTGTATTCGTATATTAGATTCCATGCAAAGATGTCTATGTCCATTATTATTCCTACTGGAGGGTGTACTCCTCTCAGTGGATGACCTCTTCCTCTTCGCTCTCTTGCCACTGTCTATGTCTTCCATTCTGGGAAGTCATCTTACTCTCCCTAAACCAGACTCACTGGAACTGTGAACAAACTCTACACTGGTGCCTTCCTCTCCCTCCAAATTCTAGTAGTTTCTATCATGCTACATAATAATGGAATTGACCTTTTCCATAGAAAGTGAATTTACAAAGGATTTACTTCAGCCAGCAGCTCACTGATATTTGTTCTACCATAATACTGAACCAAGGTCCTTATGTTCCTCTATATGGGAATACATTGCCTTTTACTATATTCCTAGTACCTAAACCATTTAGCATTTTCCTTTCAACCCTGATTCTCACACATTACCATTTTTAGCATAGTCAGAGACTGGGAGGAATTTGGGAAGAATCAATTTTATTCATAGTGGCTACATTACCAAAATTGTCTTGCATGAGTGTCCATCTTTCAAATACATGTTGAGATTTCCTTTGTATAGTAGCTCACTTACCTGTCAGGACCTTGTCCTCAGAGAACACAATACACTTTCTTATTGTATCTGGTTCTTTCGGCCAAGACTTCTTACCCTAACCACTCTCTGCGGTCTTTTCTTTTCAACCTAATTTATATCTTGAGCTCTGGGCCCACAGCATGTATTAGATAGAGTGATGTGCCACTGAACTAGAACTAACCCCAGACTCAACATCTCTGAAGGTTTTCTTATGAGCATCAAGGTCTAAGACTACAGTATAGCTTCCTTACTCCAAATGGGCAATCAGAAGTTATTGTATGATTGACAAGGGCTCCTCTTCCAGGTGAATGCAGCCACCTTCCTGCACACTCTGCATTGAGTGGGGTGAGATACCTCCACTTAGTTGTTCTAACCTGTATCTTTTGCAATGAACACATTACAGGATGGAGAAGTCTGTAGCTGTCTCTCTTTTCTGCCTAGTGCATGATTAAGTACACATTGCTTTTTTCTTTCCTTTCTGTTCATTATCCTTCTTCCTCCCTCCCTCCCTCCCTCCCTCCCTCCTCCCTCCCTTCCTTCCTTCCTTCCCACCCCCTACCTTTCTTCCATTTTCTTTTATTTTTGCTAAATTCATAGTCACTATCTTCTGAAAATTCTGAGCTAGCTTCTGTGGCTTTGGCATACTCTACTACAGTGATTCTCAATATTCCTAATGCCATGACTCTTTAATATAGTTCTTCATGTTGTGGTGACCCCAACCATAAAATTACTTAACTGCTATTTTATAACTGTAATTTTTCTACTATTACAAATCATAAATATCTGATATGCAGGATATCTGATATGCTATGTGAAAGGGTTGGTGGACCCCCAAAGGGTTGGGGCCCACCATTTGAGAGCAATTATTCTACTATTATCTTGACCACAATGGCAGATTCAAGAATAATCACAGAGCTACTGAAATGACCATTAAGCTAAGCTAATAGTACCAACCATCCTTCCCATAATCTTAGAAAGTTGTATTTCTAAAAAGAAAATGGCTGAATGAAAATAGCTATGCATGGCTATATTGACACATTTAGGTCCATTTCACATTTTTTAATTTTAATATTTGTTAATTCTCCTGTGCTTTGTGAAAAACATAAAGTAAGTATTGATTTTCATCCTAACATTGCATATGTCTCATCAGAATCTTGGTCCTAAAATCATATAAGAAAAAACCATTAAAACTAACTTTCATTTGTGATGACATTCAATATAATAAAAAAATGTTGTATACTCGAAGTAAATTTACCACTTCTCATGAAAGGGTGTTTAAATATAATGATAATAAGATGTGTGCATTCTAAAACTCTTGGACTGATAAGAAAATTGGGTGCCAATATCTGGTTCTGAAACTCATTAAAACAAATGAAAGACTTGGAATGTTTTCTTAGGTTTTTTTTTTTTTTGGCAGAAATTATACATCCACATTGCAAGTTTAATGATTTTATGCTTGTGATTAAAACTTGAGTAATGTCTTTTTCCTTTGAAGAACAGAATTAATGCATGTGATACCAACTCTATCCAGGACTTCTTAGTCTCACGGTAGAATTTCTTTGTGCTTAACACCAATTCCTTTCTGTAACACAGCTAAGGAATAATTTCCATCATATAGCTTTCAAATAAGAAGATTTGATTAGAGGACAGGATCCTAACAAGTCACTTGAGTCATTCAACCCCAAAGTTAGGTCTGCTTCCGGGGAGTGGGGGCATGTGATATGAGCTGCAGAATTCAGGATCTGGCCTGCCTCCTCCTCTTCCTCTCAAACAGGCCTCTCATACATGCTGTGCATGTGTAGGGAGCCTCATCTGTTTTCAGTTATGCTTAATCTATAGAGAATTAACAGCACAAATCTGTTCGCAACAGGTGCTGTAGAATAGTACGCTGTTACTGGGTGACTTAATCAGTTTCCTGTTTTCCTAAATTTACCAATTCATTAACTCATCATTTCCCCCCACCCCACACACACTCACAAATACCCTAATCCCAAACCAAAGAGCAAATCCAAATAAAGGAGAAAAAGACACAAGGTCCCTCACTCGCACAGAAACAAAATCAAATGGAAGTACTTGGCAGGAAATTCTATGTTTTTCTGATCACTAGTTCCATCAGACCTTCCTGGCAGAGTATGTCAGATGATGAGGGTAGGGGATGTTAGACAAGAAGTCTCTGGGTAGCTGAACTTTCACAGATCACTCTGGTGATGTCCTTTGAACATCTCCCAGTGTTCACTCTTGCTTTTGCTCAGCCAATTGAGCAGGCCTCTATTTTAAATAGCTTTATTATTATTTTTTTAATCCTTGGCCTCCTAAGTCTTGCAGAATATTGGAAACCTGTTAGCTCATAAACATATGTCATGCAGAGGAAGGGATAGTCAAAGAAATCAGGATGGCAAAGTCAAAGATGCAAATTAAAACCCAGGAAGAATCAATTAAACAGGCACCAAAGGTCTTTTTAAATGATTAAATGAGACAGAAGTGCATCTTGAGATGAATAAATTACACGAAAGTGTGAGAAAAGAAACGAAGGCCTGGGAGGCATGTGATGGGGAGGCTGGGTGAGTGAACACGTGAGGAGAGAGTCAACATAGGTGACGTGCACTTGGTCTCAGATTTTGGTTATTAGAGTAATTAAGTATGCAAAAATGTCACCATTGCCTCTGGGTATCACACCAAACATGAATACAAATGTGAACTTCCAGAGCTAGAATAACAAGAGGTAAACCTTTGCACGTCTCACAGGGCTTCTGGGCACATGCCTTAGGGGCACATACTGGCAGTGCAAGGGTATCCTGGAGTTGGCTGTGACATACTGATTTCAGCATCCCACTTTCCTGTACCTGTCTGCTTTATCATCAAAATGTTTCTTTGTGTTTCCCAAAGTACCTGAATGTGTATCATATAATCCTTAAAACAAAGTGGGAATCATAAGCCCGATCAACTTATGGTCAGCTGATCCAAAGGAAGAATACAGAGGTGAGGGACACAGACCTTCAAGTTCACACAAAGCCAGGAGCTGTTTGCATTGGATTATTGCCACATACAGCCGGGCCTTCGGGAACCTGGTGGTTAAATGGACAAATGGGAATAGAAATTCAGATGTAGTTCACTTGACTGCAGTTTGGCATGAGGGCTGGTAGGCAGTAGTACCATTTCTGTGATTACAGATGGCCCTCAACCCTTTCATCTGTGTCTGTGTTCTCTTCTAAGGTAAGCCCTTCTATCTCCTCTGTTCAAACTACATCCCTCCCTTCATCTCAGCTGGAAATACCACCATGATCTTTGAACCCTTCCATCAGCTTTTTTTTTTTTTTTTTTTTTTTGACATGATCTGGCAAGAGTTCCCTCCTGATTTTTTTCCAACTACATACAGCACCTCCTGTACCTTTTCATTGATGGAGACCCTTGTTTTGTGGGTGTGTTTCTAAAATGAGGTATTCAGAAGGTGATAGGAATGCATGCATGCTCTTTCTCCAGGGAAGTGACTGGTGATTTCACAAGACTAAGAATTGATCCATTCCTATCTCCTTGTACTAAGGTCAAATCTCAGTGGATTAAGGAACTCCACATAAAACCAGAGACACTGAAACTTACAGAGGAGAAAGTAGGAAAAAGTCTCAAAGATGTGGGTACAGGGGAAAAAATTCCTGAATAGAATAGCAATGGCTTGTGCTGTAAGATTGAGAATCGACAAATGGGACCTCATAAAATTACAAAGCTTCTGCAAGGCAAAAGACACCGTCAATAAGACAAAAAGACCACCAACAGATTGTGTAAGGATCTTTACCTATCCTAAATCAGATAGGAGACTAATATCCAATATATATAAAGAACTCAAGAAGGTGGACTCCAGAAAATCAAATAATGCCATTAAAAAATGGGGCTCAAAGCTGAACAAAGAATTCTCACCTGAGGAATACCAAATGACAGAGAAGCACCTGAAAAAATGTTCAACATCCTTAATCATCAGGGAAATGCAAATCAAAACAACCCTGAGATTCCACCTCACACCAGTCAGAATGGCTAAGATGAAAAATTCAGGTGACAGCAGATGCTGGTGAGAATGTGGAGAAAGAGGAACACTCCTCCATTGTTGGTGGGAGTGCAAGCTTGTACAACCACTCTGGAAACCAGTCTGGCGGTTCCTCAGAAAATTGGACATAGTACTACCGGAGGATCCAGCAATACCTCTCCTGGGCATATATCCAGAAGATGTCCCAACCGGTAAGAAGGACACATGCTCCACTATGTTCATAGCAGCCTTATTTATAATAGCCAGAAGCTGGAAAGAACCCAGATGCCCCTCAACAGAGGAATGGATACAGAAAATGTGGTACATTTACACAATGGAGTACTACTCAGCTATTAAAAAGAATGAATTTATGAAATTCCTAGCCAAATGGATGGACCTGGAGGGCATCATCCTGAGTGAGGTAACCCAATCACAAGGGAACTCACACAATATGTACTCACTGATAAGTGGATATTAGCCCAGAAACTTAGGATACCCAAGGTATAAGATACAATTTGCTAAACACATGAAACTCAAGAAGAATGAAGACCAAAGTGTGGACACTTTGCCCCTTCTTAGAATTGGGAACAAAACACCCATGGAAGGAGTTACAGAGACAAAGTTTGGAGCTGTGACAAAAGGATGGACCATCTAGACACTGCCATATCCGGAGATCCATCCCATAATCAGCTTCCAAACGCTGACACCATTGCATACACTAGTAAGATTTTGCTGAAAGGACCCAGATAGAGTTGTCTCTTGTGAGACTAGGCCGGGACCTAGCAAACACAGAAGTGGATGCTCACAGTCAGCTATTGGATGGATCACAGGGCCCCCAATGGAGAAGCTAGAGAAAGTACCCAAGGAGCTAAAGGGATCTGCAACCCTATAGGTGGAACAACATTATGAACTAACCAGTATCCCGGAGCTCTTGACTCTAGCTGCATATATATCAAAAGATGGCCTAGTCGGCCATCACTGGAAAGAGAGGCCCATTGGTTATGCAAACTTTATATGCCCCAGTACAGAGGAATGCCAGGGCCAAAAAGGGGGAGTGGGTGGGTAGGGGAGTGGGGGGGTGGGTATGGGGACTTTTGGGATAGCATTGAAAATGTAAATGAGAAAAATACCTAATAATATATATATAAAGAAAAAGAAAAACCAACCAGCAACCAAACAAGGGGAAAAAAAAAAGACTAGTCTCTGAAATGAAGTTAGGTATATGCAGAAGGGAAGAATCTACTTATTCTGAACTTAATTACATAACAGCATGTGATTGGATTGCTTGAAAATCAGAAACAGTGGCCTGAAACTCAGGAGCTGCTAAAAATCAACCTTTAAGGTTTCGGGAAATGACCCTGAGAAAACACTGGCTGCCAGTTCTTATCCATGAAGCAAGATGTTATCCATAAAACAAGGAGGATCCTCCCAGCTTCAGTTGTTCCTACATGAACACTACTGATGTCTCAAGAATAATAAGAGTGTTGGCTGAATTGGTGTCTACAGTTACATACTCAAAACACACACACACACACACATTACACATACACACGTGTGTGTGTGTGTGTGTGTGTGTGTGTGTGTGTGTGTGTGTGTGTGTGCAAAAGAGAGAGGGGGGTAATGAGGGGTTGAACATGGTTCAAAAGCATGGAATGTCTCCATCTCTCATTTTATCAGCTAGTGGCCAGAGAGTTCCTTACCTATCTTATTAGTAGAATTATTTTTGTTGATTAGCCCTGCTTGATGAACAGGGTCAATGTGTACCATTGAGTAAAATAATGACAACAGATTCAAAAGATTGCCTTATAATGCTACACAGGTAAACTTTTTCCATCCTTCAATCTTGCTGCTGCTAAGAAGGTGGTCATGTCTTTATGAATCTGGAGCATTCACAAGGACATTGGTGTCACACAGATACAAATCAGTACAGAGTGTGAATTTACACTTTTTTATTTTAAATTTAAGTCTGTAAGAGGAAATGAGAAGAGAAGAAAGGAATGGCATTAGAGGGAAGAACTAATCATATGAGAGGCAACATTGCTACAACTCAGGACGTACATCCTCCAGGACGGTAAATGATGCTGTCTCTCAATGGAGGAAGAGACCTGCTCTTTGGATAATGTCCCTTTTTATATAAAATGTTAAGTGAGGAGGGAAATGGAGACAGCTTTAAGGCAGGTTCCAGAAATATACATGGCAAACATTTCTTTTAAGTTCCAAATTATTATTTTGCCCTTTTCTTACTTTCTTTTTTTTTTCTTTCTCTTTTTCCTTTGCAAAAGAAATATTTTGAAAACCAAAGCTTGTGCTGGGATCTGGTGACTGGTCATAAGTCTTTTTAGTCTTGGAAACTTGGGACAGCTCCAAAGGGAATAGATTGGCTAAGTGCTGCTCCAGCTAGTGTCCAGCCAGACTTTCATTTTTAGAATTAGGAAGTTTTATGTAATCAGTTCAGATAATAACTGCAGCTAGAAGTGGTTCCCCTCTAGTCCCTGTCAGCTCTTTTTTACACTTATGGCCTTTTGCAAGTCTTGACAACAGTGTGTGGCTTGGCCCTTCTCTTGAAACCCTTGAGAATAGATTCTGTGTGTTTCTGAGGTCACTAGGTAGAGTGTCACCAGATAATAAGTGATGACTCTTTAATAACTTAATGCATAGTACTACATTGAAGAAGCAGAGATGCCTTGCTTAGGGTCCTAATAGAATCAGGGAAACACATTCTCCTGATTTGTAGAGAACAACTTTGTTTATGGTTGCTGTGGATATTTGAGTCTTGGTCCCTCTCCATAAGGACTCCTATGTTGCAGAATTTTCCCTGTCCAATTACATTATGGCAGCAGGAGGCCTGTGATTGGACAGGGAAAAGGGAGACAGTGCTAAGAGTGCAGGGACAGAGAACATCAGGAGAAGGAGGAGAAAAGGAAGATGGCAGTAGATGTGAACTAGAGTGACTCTGACCAGCCGCAGGTAGTTGTGATATCATAAGATTAGAATAATTGGGAAAAAGCTTTTATCATTATCAATTGGTTCCTAAATTAATGTATTGGCATCTTGTAAATTGAGAATTTATTGATACATAAATCTGATTGGTTAATTATCAGTTTCGAGAGTTTTGATTTACTTGGTTACTGGAATGTGGGACCACCAATGGCAGAGAGGAGACTAGAGGCTCAGCCAGATGTTGTGGGGCTAGCTGGAGAGAGTAGCCCACTGCAGGAGCACAGGAGTGTGGTCTGGCCCCACCGGGGAGTTGGTGGCTTGAAAGAAGCAGGAGCATGGAGAGTTGGTTTTTTTTTTTTTTAATTCCTGCAACACTCCTATATACTTTAATGAAAGTTCTGACATTGTGCTCCAGTGAGACAACCTAGTCTCCATTCTGCACTGCTAATACTGCAACTGCTAAATGTTTATTAAGGACCTGATGCTTTCTCTGATAATAAGCTACCATTCACATATAAGGCCACTTATTTCTATAGAGTTGGAAGCAGCACAGAGTAAGCTGTTGACCCCCAGCTTCTCAAAACACTTTTTCTTTTAAAAGCATAGTGGAAATTATCTGAAAAGACAGGGGATGGGACCAAATATGTGTGCTTGGGTTGTTTAATAATTACAATTGAGCATCATTGGTTATGGCTCACTAATACTTAGCTAAAATCATGATGAACCCTGACATATCTTCCTTAGCAAACATGTCATTTTTCCTCCTCCACACCTTGTGATCACCTCATACTCTAGCGCTATTGTAAGTCAGTCTTCATTGTCAATTTGTCTTATTTACAACCACCACAGGAACATATCTTTTGAGGTGTCTATGAGGATGTCTCTAGAAATCTTTAACCAAGGAAGAAGAACCCCGTCCTGCATATGGGTGGCATGGGTTATAGATTGGGGTACAAAACCAAATAAAAAAAGAAGAAAGTGAATTGAGTACAAGCATTCATTTTTTCTACTTCTTGAGACCATGTGCTCAATAGCCTCATATTCCCGTCGTTAAGACATCCCCATCCATATGAACTGTGAGCCAACCATAACCCTTTCTCCTTTAAGTTGCTTCTTGTGAGGTATTATCTCATTAAAATAAGAGGAGAGTAATTAAAACAATAATGCAACCATTCTGTTTCCTGCACTGAGGCCAGCAGTGTCCCTTAAGAACATGTCTCCAGAGGATAGTAGGGCTGATAGATAAGCACTCTGTGTGGAGTCTGCTCTTGCACATGGATCTTCAGCCGAATGTCAAGATGTCATCCAAACATCTCTCTGTGATTTTTGTCACATGTTTAATGGAAGGATGGAAGGCACTTGAGCTCAGGATCCCAGGAGGAGGAACTTCAGAGTCTACACCAGAGAAGAGCTGAGTTTCAAGTAAAGCAGACCAAAGTCAGAAACGTTAGCAGAACTCATAGTTATGGCTGCTATCCCCACCCTCTCCATGGACACTGCTTCATGATGGAGTATAAGAGTCAGCTTGAAGACTGTCCTCAGGACAAAGAAGGTAAGGGTGGTGGATACTTGTTTCAAATTCTTAACATGAGGTGGTTCTGCCTTCCTATGGGACAGTATCTCTTACATTTTGCCAGTGTGATTCAGATAAGCCGTCATTTCTGGTGTTAGAGTACAGTCTGTGACCTGGTCATGCCATGGAGTACACCAAAGGCTCCAAACACAGGCATCGTTTCAGAGATGGAGCTTCACCCAAAGAACACCTTTCCTTCTCAGTTACTTGGGGCCAGGTCATCAATTTTATACAAAACTCCACACTGAAAGAACACTGTTTAGAGGCAGCAAGTGAGACAGAGGTACTTCCTTCCCTTCCAAGCCTTTATTTGATTTCTCAGTCAAATCAGACCTGGAAGCTAGTGTTCTTTTCATGAGCTGTGAGCCTGACTAATGGCAAATTTGCCTCCAACCACTGGTCAAAGGCTCTGGTTAAGTGAATCAGTTGCTTAACTTTCCTAACCAAATAAATGTTTAGATTCTCAGACAGGTAAATTGGTGAATAACATCTTTGAAAAGTTTTACTAGTGAGAATGGGTTTGAGTCTTTCTTTCTCTTCCTCCATTCCTCCCTTCCTTCCTCCCTTTCTTCTCCCCCTCTCTCCTTCCCTTCTTCCCTCCCTATTTCCTTCCTTCTTTCTTTCCTTTCTCCAACTCCACCTTCCTTCCTTCCTTCCTTCCTTCCTTCCTTCCTTCCTTCCTTCCTTCCTTCCTTCCTTCCTTCCTTCCTCCCTTCCTTCCAAAATTAAAATTCTCTGACCTGGGAAGAAGGCTTAGTTAATAAAGTGCTTGCTACACAAACATGAGAGAATCTGAGATTGATCCTCAACACCCAAGTGAAAAATCTGAGCACAATGTTACCTGTTTGTAATTCCAGCACAGTGGGATTGGATGAGAGGGCTGGGCTAGCTGGCCAGTTTAGATGAACCATTGAGCTGCAGGCTCATTGAGAGATCCTATTTGATGAAATAGGGTGGGCAACACTTGAGGGAGTCACCTAAGGTTGACTTCTGGTCACCAGCTTCACGTGTTCATACAGGAACACATACACACAAAAAGTAAAAACAGCAAAGCTCTCATCTGATGGTTTTTAATTCTCACCTTACACAAGGAAAATCCATGTCTCTGAATCCTTTTTGAGATCATTTGCATTTATCTTTTTAGCTCTCAGTGTTTGTCAAAGCAATTAAATGGAAAACAATGATTTAGGTTTTTTTATACTGAAGTTAGCTATATCTAAACGTTGATCACCCACTAATGAATAGGAAGACATTATTTAGAACTCCTAAGTAATGGCTAATGTCTGTATAAGTTAGATAATTTCAAATCTATTTTAAAAATACTGCGGATATATAACAACACACATCCATTCTTCAGAAAGCCTAAAAAAAGAATGAGTTTAGCAATCCTGTCAGCCATCTACCTAGTGGGCAAGATGGGCAACATCTTAATGTACATTCATGAGGCTGATGTGAAACATTTGTTGAAGGAAAGATTACATGTAAGAATGAATGACTTTCCTTTTTCTTTTTAAAATAAAGCCATGCTGTTCTAACTAACTCCCAAGTAAAACCATCGCACAGGCAGTTTCAAAGCCCCTGGAACACTTCCTCAGTCCTAAACTGTATGCATCTCAGTGAACTTCTTACAGCTACCGGCCATTCTGAATTCGTGGAGCTGTACTTCGAGGTTTGCAGTTCTCCCTTTTCATTTTTGTTGTGCATTTGAAATATTCCCTACTATTTTCAACATTTTTGGCTACCATTTTAGAGGCTAAGTCTAGAGACAGTGCCCCCTCACCCCTTGCCTCTCTCATGAATGATAATAGTAATGAAAGAATTGAAGTATGAGTACTATAGAGTCTTTCTGGAACTTTCTAGAACATTCTAATATTAAAATGTCTCTTTACCCCTTCCTCCTTTTCCTTTATTGTTCAGCTCAGTTGGGCATAGGTTTATATATTGTATTTGCTTTTAAAAATTTTCAGATTTGGGTAACCTATCAAAGCATACACGACCCTGTCTTTGATGGTGGGTCCTTAGATGTGAGGAGGTGGTGACAAATCTGCTTAGGGGGTATGCATGCTCTGCCACGGGGCTGGCCTCACTCACAGGGATTCTAGCTTTGCCTGTGTGAAAGGAATAACCAGACTGTGAAACAGTTTGCTTGTTTTGGCCTCTTCCAGTTTTGGATCCTTCCATAGCCCAATCAATTATGTAGCAATTGGCCCTAAATTCACCCAAATGCAGTCAGCTGAATACAAATTTCACACTTAGGCACTGACATACCCACTCCCTGCTGTGCTTGGCCTGAGTATCTTGTAGAGGAACCCAAACTCTCAGTAGGGCTTAGTTACTATCCTGGAGTAGGGTTTTCTGGGTTCAAATGAGATCTGTCACTTACTACTGTGTGGCCTTGAATACAATGCATGCAAACAGGTCTGTACTTCAGCTTCTTCACCCACTACAATGCTATAGGTTTTACTCAAAGAGTTGTTGAGAAGACTGAATGAGATGACCCATGGAACAAGTTTAAATTATAACTGCCATATAGTAGTAACTCTTTGTAGTTATTGCTTGTCATTCCTGTCATAGTCATGACCATCAGCAGTACAACCACCATCATCACCACCATCATCTCATCTCCGTTAACACCAGCATCAGCAGCACCATGATCTTACGAAAGATGACTGCTCTGAGATTGAAGCCAGAAGAGGGAGGATGATAGGAAGAGATCTCATGTCAGTGCAGATGAGCTATAAGAGTTGGTGTCCAAGTGAAAATGAGATTAGTGTCAGCTTCTAAATTCCTGTGGGTCTCTGTGCCTCTTTCACCTGATTAGATATCT
Organism: Mus musculus; assembly: GCF_000001635.26. Classification (NCBI taxonomy): domain Eukaryota; kingdom Metazoa; phylum Chordata; class Mammalia; order Rodentia; family Muridae; genus Mus; species Mus musculus. Next base: position 82,010,562 of record NC_000067.6, on the reverse strand, counting down.
TGGCCTATTCTTAGCACCAAAGCCAAAAGTTGAATTATAGGTTGGTCATTGGGAATCTGTAATAGTCATTAGATTACTTTCTTTATGTAAGCATTTGATATTAAATTATAAATATGACTTTGATATGAGATTAATCATATAAAATAATCACTGATATTTACAAAAGCAAAATGAGGAAATGAATTACATGTATATTATGCATGCATGTATATCATTGGTTTGGTCATCTATACTAGAGAAATTTTTACCCACTGTCTCTCTGCCTAGCTCTGTCTGTTTCTTTCTGATGCTGTTTATCTCTGACTTGGTTTCTCTCTCTCTCTCTCTCTCTCTCTCTCTCTCTCTCTCTCTCTGTGTGTGTGTGTGTGTGTGTGTGTGTGTGTGTGTCTGTCTGTCTGTCTATCTCTCCCTCTGTTAGACACACACACACACACACACACACACACTACACTCAAGCTTCTTTGTCTGGTTTCTCTTTTCTAATAGGAATTTGGGCAATAGCTGTTATGTCTTTTTATATAATTCCTTTCCAACTTATGAGCTGCAGTCGACTGACTGCAGGAAGAATTGTGCTTCAACTTGAACCTCTGTAGGATTGTGCCATGTGGGATGAAGGAACTGGGAGATTTGTTGCAGAAGGTGGGATTTGAAAAACATGAGGGTGTGGTGGCTTCTCCCCTCCCCATACTTGAAATAGACAGAAGGGACACATTGGAACAGGACTGAGTTGGAGGAATGAACCAGAGCCTGATGTCTCTCCTTGGTACTCTCTCATTTCCCTCTTAACCTCAAAATTGTCCCCAGAACTACAAGTGACAATAACGAGGACATTGGCTCCATCGTTCTCATTTCTAGGCTTTCCCTTCTTTAAACAACAGTCTAACTGGAGGCCTGATTGGAATTCCTGCCATTCTTCTTTCACATACCTCATCCCAGAAAGTATGATCGTCTTTTCTTGAGGGCCCATCTTCTCTTTACCTCTCCACGGAAGGAGGCAGGTTAGAAGAAAGGAAAGGAATAACATGTAAACTATGAAGACAAAGACGCAAGAAGAGCCGAGATGCTGCATAGACTGAAGCTGGCCAGTGCTTCCACCATTGGGCTTGAAGAGAAAGGATAATCTCATAAATTCACTCATGAACAGCAATTTCGCTGGGCGTGTTCATCTGTTTGCATATTATTTTCTTTCAACAGATTTTCTCCTCTGCTCAAAAGTGTCTCATTTTCTCCAGGGTTGTTTCTTGTGATGGAGGCTGTCTCCTTTACCATTTTCTTTAAATCACTGCTTATCTTTCCTTGCTTTTGTAACTTCATAATGTGTTGTGTGTGTGTGTGTGTGTGTGTGTGTGTGAGCATGTGCGTGTGAACATGTGTGTGTGTGTGTGTGTGTGTGTGTGTGTGTGTGTGTACATGGGGTAGCTTGAACAAGCATATGGGGAAGATATTTGGAGAAGCTGTGTTCTTTGAGGTACATTTTTCTCACCATGTGCTTCGGGAGGCATGTTCTCATTCCTGTGGTATACCAGAAACCCGAAGTGAGTGCAAACAGTGGAAAATATGTCTCCTCCTGTTTGCATATATGCTCTGTGAACTGAGACCACAGTCCCTGGAACAGAACCGTGTCTCTTTGCTTTCCAGTAAGAAGCTGTGTTCTAGAGGTAGTGCTGCTACTGGAAATTGGGGAGATCCCTTTGTGGTCACCATATGATACTGAGGAAATCTGCATTCCCTCTCAAAGTTCTTAGTCTCATTAATAAAAGAATTTAAGAGCAGACTCCAATAGAAGCACAAAGGCTTCTTTTCTTTTTTAAGGGTTTAAATGAAAAAAAAAAAAAAAAAAACCACAGCACAGGAAAGCTTGTATCTTCTCAGCTGCCAAAGATGGAGACTAGAGAAGAGAATGAACAAAGCCATGTCCTTTGAGTTAATCTGGCATGGTGGTCAGCCACATGGTAGCAGGCAGCCACAAAACAGGGAGGGAACTTTAGAGTAAAGAAGCAAAAAATACCAGAAAAGCATATTTAGGCTCTGGCCTGCATAAAAAAAAAAAAAAAAAAAAAAAAAAAAAAAAAAAAAAAAAAAACACACACACACACACAGAAATGAAGGAAAAGGAAAAATAATGCCTTCTGAGTTAGGACATGGAGAAAGGTAGGTAGGCTCAACAGAACTTCACCGTGGCTGATAGGGACTGTAATAGTGGCTGGAGATTGTGGGATGGAAAAGTACATTCTCTTAGTAAGGACTAATTATTCCTCGTACCTCTTTAGCATAACTTAAAATGAATTGGCCTTCCTAGAGCTGGTCCCTTACATAGGTCATAGTCCTGCACAACTGGAAGGTTAGGTCTCCCCACCCACATCAGAAATGTCACCCTCTGGACCAGGAGGAAATAGTTTCCCCTTAATAAGCTCTTACTGCCACTGTGACCTTGTGTGGTGTTATGCCTGGTGTTGCAGTCTGAACTGAACTTCTTTGCATACACGTACAATGAAAGAATGTTGTTTGTCCGTGATCCGACGAGCAGAAGTGCCTATTAGGTGTACCTTGTTACCCAGGGCCTGATTTAATCATAATGATTGTCTTTGTGGTACAAATTAAATTACAGAGCCTCTGCTATGTAAACAGGTAGACAATTGAGGTCTTGCTGAAAAGAAGAGTACTCTGTGCTCCTGGAAATATATGCCCTTCCCAAGATAGAGAAGACTTTGCAAAACATCCAGCGTTACGTGTTGCACGTGTGCACATGTGAGAAGCTGTGGCCGCCGACTTCCTCCAAGATTTATGTATTTTTAGTCTAAGGCTCTTTCTTGAAGGAGAACAAACCCAAATAGGAGCTCACTCCTAATTACTTTGCTCTCTCTGGACCTCCCCCCCCCCCCCAAACTGCCTAAAAAAGTTAAGATTCCTTGGAGTAAATTTGACCTTTAAGTTTTTGGAAAGGAAGGCATTTAATAATCAAGATGCTTTGTCCTTTTATGGCCTTAAACTTTTGACAGGTGCCTCGTCCAGGGTTTAATTTTTGTTATAACATTGTGTTGCAGTAAAGCTTGCGGATGTTACTGTTTGTGTTTTCCTTTTCCAATCAAAGCCATTATTCTGTAAATAACAGCAATCATTTTTGTGCAGTAAGGTGATACTCTAGGGTATTTGTTAAAACCTTTGCTGTGGGAGTTATCTTAGGATTTACAAACTATAAAATCAACAGATCGTTTTTTTTTCATTCTTTGAGATTATTTGAAAAGTAATTAAAATTTTTATTTTTACCTATGTCCTGCCCTTGGAGGAATGATCAAGCTTTTTTTTTTTTTATCATCAAGCTTTTTATGCTAGTATTCAACGATTGATTAATAATCTGTTGTAAGAGTTGCCCCCATAAATACATCAACTATTGTGAGTTGCTGTTGCTGTGTGTCTTTTGATTTCTGAAAATCCATTAGCCCAAAATCTCTTCTGTTCTTGGTCATGGTAAATAGAATGGGAATGATTTGAAATCAATGCCAGATATATTCCAACTTAAATGTAAGTAATACTAAGAAATATTTAATGAGAAGTTTTATTCTGGAGTAGTGTGTTCGATTCTATAATTTCATGCGTATAAAGCACACACAGGCTGCATAAATTGGCTCCCAAAGTCCTTTGTGATTTTTCATGGCACATATGCCTCTTCTGTCATGCCTCAATTTCTAACCCCTTCCCTCTAATTAAAGTAAATGTTATAAGTGTGAAATTAAGTTAAATGATATCTGCCCTCTAAAAGCTGTAAGTATGCAAATGCGTGACCCAATTTCTTGATTTGCTTATGATGTACTATTTTATTTTTTAGCATATGCTTTGATCAAATCACCAAGAGGAAATTTTCTGAATAAGACTCCCTCAGCCCTGTTGTAGGGTATATAACTTTGCCTCGTTCTCCAGCAACTATAGCTCTGACTCACTTGAGACAAAGTCTCCATCTAAAAAACATTGCCCTTTAAAAACTACATATCAAACACCTTGGTATTAACAATTTAAAAGCAACAGAAATAATCTATCTTAATGTTCACCACTGTCCTGGATTGGAAGCCTGTGTTATTGGACCAAGGTATAGGATGAAATGAAAATTTTATCCCACATGCTAGGCACAGTACACCCCACCTCTGATCTCTTATAGGGAATCTTTTGGAATACTCCCGTTATTCTATCTCACATTCCACTGTATCCTCTTCCAGGATGATACCAAATGGCTGCCTTCTTCAGACTCCCTGATGAACACCGTCTGCTCTGTGATGCGTAAGTATCTCTTCACACAGCTCTTGTAGTTTTTATTATAAGACAATTGTTTGGGTATGTGCATTGTCAGGCTTGTGGAGGAAGGAACCAGGTACTCAGCTGCATCCTTACAACTGAATCTAATATGAAGCTTTGAGCAGGTCCTTGATAATTGTCACATGGAAAAATCCATTTAGCAGAAATTCTAAACACTGCTGTCAGGTTAGTCAGTGGTTCTCAGGCCTTCTGTATAGTCACTGTCTCAGATAGGGTGTCCAGTGCTGTGAAGAGACACCATGACGAAGGCAACTCTTATAAAGAATAACATTTAATTGGGGCTGGCTTATAGATTTAGAGGTTCAATCCATTAATATCAAAGCAGGAAGCATGGCGGTGTCCAGGCAGGCATAGCACTGGAGAAGGAACTGAGAGTTCCACCTCTTAATCCAAAGGAAGCCAGGAGTAGACTGTTGCCAGGCAGCTAGGAGGAGGGTCCTGAAGCCTACCCCTACAATGACACACTTTCTCCAACAAGGCCACACCTCTTAATAATGCCACTCCCTGGGCCAAGCATATTCAAACCACCACAGTCACCTTTTGGAAAAACTTCTATTCTACATGGTTCAGAGCACCCTGACACAAACTGATAGAAAATAATTTTCTTTCTTTTATTGTGTATACGGGACACTAATCCTTTCCATGCTAATCCATGTTCCTCTCAAGTCTCTTACATTTTGGTTTTGACCCAGCAAACTGATTTCAAAACTTGCTTGGCTGTGATATATAATAGTGCTCAGCTCAACAAGCACTATTTCCTCTTACTGGCATGGAACACATCTATCTCTTTGTGGCTTCGAAACAACCTGTTCTATTTTTAAGTAATTAGTGGTTCATGTTATTACAACCATTTTCTAAACACATGCTACATTAGAGATAATCAATATATAAATTAAATGTTGTTTTTTGTGGTCCCTATGGTTAAATTTCTTCCAACCTTTCTCTTGTACACTTTGAGATACATTGACTAGTAAGTAAGCTAGCTCTGCTTTCACTTGGCCCAATACAGTACTTTCTAAGTGGTTATATGGAGTGAAGTGCCTAAAACATCATGTGTCTGAATAGTTGAACAATAGCCATGGCATATAATGTTTCTGGACTCACATAACAAGTCATCAGTTTTCCAAGAATTATAAAGGATGTTTTTGAAATAACTACTTGAGGAACTCACTGTTAGTCTTATGAACTTAGTGCTTGACTCCAAACCCACAGAATAAAGAAATACTGAATAAAGTCATTTATCAGATCTGGAACATGACTACAAGTAACCTCTGAAAACACTGAGCAGCCTAATATGGTCATCCCATCATGCTTCTATTATAAGGGGGAAAGGGGTGATGGACCTCAAAATGGGATGATCTTCTGGGAATTCAGTGGCATTCCGTGTGTCTGTCTGTCTGTCTGTCTGTCTTTGTATGTGTATGTCTATGTGTGTGTATGTGTGTATATATATTTCTGTGTATGTGTGTGTCTGTGTGTGTGTGTGTGTCTGTGTATGTGTGTGTATGTCTGTGTATATGCATGTCTCTGTGTGTGTGTGTGTGTGTGTGTGTGTCTGTGTGTGTGTGTGTGTGTGTCTGTGTGTATGGGTTAGAAGCCCTGCTGGATTTCCCTGTGGCCATTAAACTTTATTAACATCTAAATTCTTTGCTTACCACCTATTTGGATTTTGATTTCTCTAGACAGAGTTTCACATATCCCAGAGTGCTCTCTGACTCTCTCTGCAGCCACAGATGGCCTTGAACTTTTGATCTTTCTGCTTCTACCTAAGCATCACTGGGATTCTAGGAGTCTGACACCACACCTAGTTTTCGTGTTGCTGGGGTAGAAGCCCAGGTTTTATGCATGCTAGATGAACATCCCATTGGACCAAATGAAAAGGAAAGAAAGGAGGGAGACTGAGATGCAGCAGTAGAGTTTGCACACTTCACTTCAATCCCTCAAGAGCTTCAGTGTCTTACTGCTATGGTAATCAGCAGGGACACTGACAGTTCATTCCTAGCTCCAACTTCATCTTTGCTACCCAAATTTCTTTACTTCTTTAAGATATAATACTACTGTCTGGTCAGTGAATACATTTATTTTTCCCCCCAATGTTTCAGACTCCCCATTAATAAACACAGAGCAACTTTTGCCTTTCTTGATTTTTTGATTTGATGAATGCTGATATGGCTTCCATCTTTCCATAGATGTTTGTAAGCATCTTGCAGAGAGACCACGATTAGACACTCCAGCCTTTACCACCACGTTAGCTGCTGCGTAGACTGTTCTAGCAGGCATGAAAAGCATCTCTGTGAAATCTTTACGACCCACCACAAACTCCTCTGTACTTAACTGTTCGCTTCATTTTATTTCTAATATAGCACTTTATTTATAAAAAAATTAAGTATTTGTCTATCCTTGTCTGACTTGGTTAGTATTGGGATTATATACTGTTTGGTCAAAGATCTTGTGTCTCTATATCCCCCTTCACTTTCCACAGACACCCACTAAAGAAGAAACAGAGAGGCAACATGGCATTGAGTTTGAAGTGGGGATAGAAATGCTGCATAGCTGAAGTCATCAGGGAGGGTTTGCTTATAGAACTACTGCAGGACGTTGGGATGACTGTGAAAAGATGAGCACTGGAAAGAGGACAGAGGTGAAGGTGACACACCCATCCCAGCAGTGCTGAGGTAGAGAACACAGTAGTGAGCCAGCTCCACAGACAGCCAGTGTTTCACATGTCACCAAACACCATGAGGTGTCCTTCCTAATGGAGTTAACCCCCAACTGTATGGACCATTTTCCTCCTGTGTTCACAAGATACTTTGTTCATTGATCTGAAGGATTCTGGGCTTTTGAGCTGGGCCACTCTTGGGGTCAATACATTTTTTTTTTATTCTATATGCTCTGCTCAGTAGATAGAATGATCTGTCCATCTGGGACCCAATTCATTATATCTGGTAAAGACTATTTCAGTAAATTCTAGCAACACAGATTTGAATTTAAGCCAAGGAATGAATGACAGGGAGCCATAGGTAGAGAGTAAAGTGTGACTATGTACAAGTAGTAATGCAGACCACACTGCCAGAAAAATTCTATTTATTTCAGAGCACCACAGGGGTCTTTGAGTTATCTCCATGCTTAACCTGCTGCTATCTTGGCATGCCTGGAATTCTGTTTGATCAGTCATCACCTCTTCCCTGAGAGGGTCTGCTTTTTCCTAGAGATAAACTCTCCTCATTCGCAACTCTCTCATCTTCAAAAGGAGACTCAAAACATTAAGGAAAAAAAAAATCCCTTCTTTAATTATTCCCCCTTTACCTTCTCGGGATTAATGTGAAGGAGAATCTGGGGAATGCAGCTGACAGGGGGAGCAACCAAAAGCTTCTTTCCCCTGGCATATGTGAGAGGTTCTTGAACACACACACTTTGACAAGGAAGATGATAATAATAATGATAGTAATAATAATAAATGAAATAAAAGAAACTGATTTCAAAAGGAGAGAAAAAATTCTTTAAGTTTTCAATAAGCTGTTGTTTTTTCTCAAGGAATCAATTGATTTACTAAAATTAAAAAAAAAATATTAAAGTAAAAAAGAAACAAAGAACTGTTGCCAGCTGAGGCAAAAGCAAAGAAGTCTTCCAAAGGCTCCTTTGAATAGAGGGAACATGGAAATTCCAGGAAAAGTTAGCTAGAAAGAACAGTTTATTCTCATCACGTCAGTGTGCCCCCTCATGCCCTTTATTTATTCACGTTAACCCATTATACATGACTACGTGTTAGTGAAAGCACAAAGTACTTCTCTTACCACAACGCCGCCTTTGGGATGCTGAGTGGAGACTCCAGCCATCCCTTTAAGCTCCCAGTACTCTGAAATCTGATGTCTGCATAGACAAACAACAGGGCTAGTGCAGGAAGGCAGGAGCCCAAATAGTTAGCACATGGGCCGCCACCCAAGAAAATCACCGGGGCGTCCCCACATGAGCTGGTTTGTCATCAATCCATAGGATGGAGACATGGAGACCAGCTTCAGACTATGAGACTTCTGTTTATGGGAAACTGTAACACATACTCATTGTGAGCTATGGTTATGCAGAGTTTAGTCTGTTTATGAAGCCATTTTGTGGCTATTTATTAAAAATAAAATTTATGTGTGCTTACTGAAGCTATATTTTGGCAGGTAAAGGAGCTTGGCAGCCACATTTAGCTCAACAGCAAGCTTTTGCCACTTTGTGTCGTCACATAAAATCTTGTCAAATAATATTTAATTTTTAATCTGCAGTCAGAAACACAAGGTTAGTCATGAAAATATTCTGGGTAAGTCCCTTTGGAACAAGAAACTGTGTGTTTGGACTTAAGTAAAAGTAATAATTAAGTTTCTGGGTCGTTTTGGCGCTGGAGATCTGTTGCCCTAGTCTCTCTTCAACATCTTTTGCCTGTTTGTTTGTTGTCTTCTTGTCTAAGTTACTTTCATCCTTAAGAATTGTTTTAAAATAATTTTTTTAAAAAAAAATGAGTTATCTGATTATCCATCACTTTTAAAGTCTAAAGACAAACTCATTACTTGCACTGAGTCTGCTCATATGGCCACAATAATTTTCTAAGTGGCTAGAGATCCATGTTTTTTTTGTTGTTGTTATTGTTTGTTTGTTTGTTTGTTTTTTTCTGGAATGTTCACTCCCTTAAAGTGGTTTTAGACTTACTTTTAAGCCTTGGAGATAAAAATCTATTTTCAAACAGGCCATAGACTTTGCATCAGAAATTATAGTTTGTCTAAATTATATGTGTAAGCTGGACTCCTAGAAGTTTGTCGTTGGTGATCCCGAATAGAAAGAAACATGTTATTGTAAGGAGGGGTTAGAAGGAGGCTATTTTATAATAAGGTAGCAAATCCCATAATCCTTTGTGTCTATTGACACCTGAATTCAACGGGAACAAGGACATATGGAATCATTCAAGGGAAAAAAAAATATTTGAAAGGGATTTCTGAGATGTGATATATAGGCACAGGGAGGAAGACACCTCAGTGTGCCTCTCTCTGCTTCCACAAACGACTCAGAGGTGGGTGACTATAGAGGCTGGACTCTTGTTTGTCTTGAAAGGATTTCTGATCTCTATTTTATCGACAACTGTGTTTTATACATCTGTTATTCCATTGCCTCTCTACTGGAGCCTGGCTTCTGCCATTGAAGAAGAGTTGTTTTGAGGCTGGTTCTGTTGATCCTATTTGTTCCTGTACTTGTTCCTGCCAATCAACCCAAGACTCTTGGTATCCCTCGAGAGATGCTGGCAGCCCACTAAGACAGAACCACCCCAGTAAGGAGCTCACAAACACAGGGATGTACTACCTGTAAGTGATCTGTGTTCCTTTGCTCATGTGAATTTGTATAACTTCATTAGAATGAAACTTTATTTTGGACCCACCAAAGACAAGCAATCCCACAATGTGTTGGGAGTGAGTGGCTATGAAAGTTGACATGTAAGCGCACTAGAGCAGGAGAATCACGTATTTGTGGGTCAGTGGAACCCAAGTAATGTCACTGCAGAATTTCGAACAGAAAAGCAAGACTGTTGGAAATGACATTCCGGTGGATACAATCTGAGGAGGTGTTGGAAGGAAGATGTTTATCAAAGAATGCTCTTGTGTTAACAACCATGGAAAGAAAAGAAGGAAAAAGGCCTGGGAGGAAAGAGGGGATATAAGATACAGGCCTAATGGGACACTCTTTGAATGTAGACCTCCCCTGGGGCAAGAGGGTTCTCTGCAGGTTAAGGTAATACTAAAGTGCTAACATCACTTCCAGACTCTGAACATGTATTCTCAAGAGGCAAAATCTAAGTGGTACAACTTGGGGTCTGCTACAGTAACCTTACCTTCAGTTAAAAAAAAAAATACTCATGCCTTTCCTAGACTAAGTGAGAGGTGTGGAGAACATATATTTTAAAATATAGCCCTTTCTTTTTTGTCACTTGTATATCTGGATTTATGGAAGTATTTTTCTGGGTAGCTGTAGCTTCACAGAATGAAATGAACTGGTGACTTCACATATGGAGTGTTGTCTTACTTTTGGAATTTTTGACACTATCAGAAAGGTTTTTTTTCCCCTAAGATCATAAAAATATTTTCTCAAATAGTCTCCTAGCTGTTTTTCTCCCCAGTCACTTTTAGTTCTTTCCTAGTTCTCTGGGCTTCCAGCCTCTGGCTTCTGAATTTCCTTGTCTGATTTCACACAGAATTTATTTTACTTTAAGGAAAGGAAAAAGAAAAAAAGAGGTGAACCAGTTTTACTTGATTGTCCAAACTATTGGTCAGTTGTTCCAAATGTTCACAAACCCATCTTTGCTGCACTGTTTTCACTCAGTTACTTCAGCCAATCTGTGGGAAATCTCTCCTGGTCCCTGTGCCATACTGTTTTATACACTTTTTCCTGGATTTGAAAGCCTGAGCCTCTAGCAATATGCAACTGAATCTCCCTGGGACCGTGCACACTCTGAAACTTCCATTTCTCCTTGTTTCTCTAGCATCTCTTCTCTAGCATCCTTCCTGTATCCTCTCTATCATCCCGTCTCTTCTCTAGCATTATCCTCTTTGGGTCCAATCAGACCCCAGTTTCAAGTCTACCCTGAGACCCCTCAGAGAGAAGCCTCTTTGTTTTTGGAAGGGAACCATCAAAATAATTTAGATTCTTTGGCCAAACAGGTAATTTTAGAAGTTCAATCTGGTTTCACCAATGTACAAAGTGGTTTGCTCTCTGGTCATCCGAGGACAATAGATCAGTTTTGGCAAGAACACTATGCTCTAGGTATGTTAAAGTCTTGTGATACCTGAAAGGGGGGCATTATAACTTTAGTGTCAAATTGATATATTAAGTTGAATTTGCAGTAAGCAGCACTGTGTGTGTGTGTGTGTGTGTGTGTGTGTGTGTGTGTCTGTGTCTGTGTCTATGTTAGTATCACATTCCATTTGTTGATGTTTATACTCCATGGTGGTCTTCAAGTGAATCTTGACTGAGTTGCTTTTCTGATTCTGTTTACTCTGACAGGTTATCTTTACCCATTTCATCAACTCCATGTCTGTTTCCAGGTCTGAACACCCAGGTGCTGAAAGAGGACTTTGATGTCTTATTCTACTGTTTCCTGCTTCATTACCCTGGGAGAGAGGTCTCTCACTGATCCTGAAGCTCACCATTTAGGCAAGGCTGGTAGTGTCTTGTCAGCTATTGGGAGGATCTGCCTGTGATGCTGTAGTGATAGGCATGCATGCTATACATGGCCTTTTTTTACATGAATGCCAGGGATTTGTACCCAGGACCTCATGCTTTTATAGCAGACACTCTCACCCACTGAGCCATCTCTCTAGCTCCAGGTAAGACTTTTACATTTCCTTTGTATTAGTGAGCAAAAGAGGTTGTCAGTTACAACCAACATAATAGGAGTAGCAATTTTTTCTTCTTTTTTCTTTTTCTTTTTTTATTAGATTTTTTTAAATTTACATGTCAAATATTACCCACTTCCCTAGTTTCCCCTCCGAAAATCCCCTATCCCTTCCCTACTCCCCCTGCTCCCCAACCCACCCACTCCCACTTCCTGGCCCTGGGATTCCCCTATACTGGGGCATAGAACCTTCACAGGACCAAGGGCCTCTCCTCCCATTGATGGCCATCCTCTGCTACATATGCAGCTAGAGCCATGAGTCCCACCATGTGATTTCTTTGATTGGTATTTTAGCTCCCTGGGACTAAAACACCAATCAAAGGAGTAGCAAATTTTAACTTTAGTGAAAATTCAGAGAAGTTAGAACTACATTTGGACAGAAAAGTCTATGGAGAATCATGCTGAAAAGTCAGAGGAAAAGAGTATGTTATACCTCAAGACCCGAGCTACAACTTTGAGCATGAGTGACAGTGCTCTTGTACGTGTGTTTGCATCTCTGAAGCCATGTTTTTCATTTGTGTAAGACAATTAATAAAAATCTGCATCCAAGTAGTATGAGTACAAGATAGTGCACACATCTGCACTATAGGGTAAGCTATGGTAATGTTGAATAGTGTAAAGTCTCTAGCTTTCCTTTGGCTTAAAGTGTTCATGCTAATTGTAGACAAACCAATAATATGGTTCATTAAGATGCCAAAAATTTGCAGATACATCATTATTTTATTTTGCACTTGGGAGAAAAGCTTCTGTGTTCATCATCAAGTATAAAATATAACCTGATTTCTGAGCCATCAAAAATCTGAATATATCTCTATTTACAGATGAGATACACTAAGTAAAGAAAATATCAGAGACAGAGTGACTGGGAAGAAGACAAGACTGGATTACTGAAATTTCATATATTTAAAATCTTTTTTAAAGGGTTGTGGTTATAAGTTTTGAATCACAAAATTGAAATTGATTTATGGGCCACTCAAGCAACTGCTTTAATGAAGAGATAATTGGGTTATAATTGGCACATTTTGCTAGAGTCAGAATGCATAATTGTTTGGGTTAATTATAAATCTGAGCCACCTGGCTCCAGCTGGCCCCTGAGCTGTCCTTTGAGTCCGTTCTTTTGGGACCTTGTTGACTCTTTCACAGGAGACGCTTCAAGCATTGTCACGCTCTTCAGGCTTCTGTCCTACACCCGTGATATCTGCTCTTGAACTTGAGTTGGGGCCACTGCAGAGTCCTACTTCATCCCCCGCAGTGTCCTCCTTCCTCTTCTAATCAAACGTGTCTCTTTTCTGAGATAAAAATTATACCTCTCTTCTGAGCGCTCTCTCTCTCTCTCTCTCTCTCTCTCTCTCTCTCTCTCTCTCTCTCTCTTCCTTTCTCTTTTTAGATGTTGTTTTACCCATTTTCTCACTTAAAATTTTCCTACTGGACTCTGTTTTACTTCTAATGAGCTAAGACAGTATTAATTTAAAAGGTCTCTTAATGGATTATTGCTGAGAGCAAGCATAGAGAAGTAGACACAAATATGAGCTGCAGAGGCATTTCCTATTAGTTCAGGTTCCCGCTCATCTCTCTCAGTTGGAAATATTACCTGTTCTTCAGTTGTTCTTTTGTAAGGTAAGAAGGCTGATCATTTTCTTTTAATGCTAAGTCTTAATGATTATATTCAAAGAAAATTAGAAAGGCAGATATGTCTTTAATTGTCAACTTGACAATCTAAAATCACCTGGAGAGAGAATCTTAATAAAGGATTGTCTACATTGTGTGGACAAGTCTGTGGGGGATTGTCTTAATTAAGTTAATTAATGTGAGAAGACTCCACCCACTGTGGTTAACACCACTCCTTAGGCTACACTTTAAGAGTGGAGAAATGGAGCTGAGCACTACAAGCAAGCAAACAGCATGCATGCATTTTTTTCTCTCTGCTTTCGACTGTTGGTGTGATGTATCTGATTCATGTTCCTGGCTCATTGACTTCTCCATAATGCTATAACCTGCAATTGTGAGCTAAAAATAGTCCTTTTGTCACTAAGTTGCTTTCATCGGGATCTTTTATCAGACCAACAGAAACAAAACTAGAATAGTATATCTGTATACCCCTGGATATTTGATTTTGCACAGGCAAAAAGCAACTTTCACATAAATATTGGCTGTTTGTTTGTACACTTATATTTTGTCTTTAGGAACAGACCAACAGATTTCTTAGCAATCTCCTACTTGCCAATCCTTAATGTTCTTGTATTATTCAAAACTCTCTAGAGGAACAGAGCCTATAGAATGAATCACTCTATGTATAAAGGACACATTTTAGAGTGGTTTACAAGCTGCTGCCCAGCTAATTCAACAGTGGCAGCCTATGAATGGAAGATTAATCCATGAAGCTAGATGTCTTAGCTGGTTTTAGCTGTCTATACTGGAATCCCAAGAAGTAGGCTTCATTGCCCATGAAGGGGTGGACGTGCAGTAAGGCAATGGCAAGCAGACAAAGAGTGAAGAAGCTTCCTTCTTCCATGTCTTTATATAAGCTTCCAGCAGAAGGTGTGGCCCACACTAGAAGTTGATCTTTACCCTTTAAAAGATCTTCATTAAAGTGTCTCTTCCACAGTTAAAGATCAAAATTAGAAGTGGATGTTCCCACTTCAAGTTGGGAAAAAAAATCCCCTCATGGGCATTTGCCTCCATTTTTTGAGTTTTAGTTAATGCTAGACGGAGTCAGGTTGCCAACCAAGAAGAACCATCAGAGCTCTCTAATACTTTCTTTGGGAGAACAAGTGAAATGATTTAAGTACACTCTAGAACTCACAAACCCTGAAGCGGTATCTTTATGTCTGCCAACACATTCTCTGAAGGGCAAATGTATAAGTGAAGGGCAAATGTACATCAAAGGATGTATACATTTGATGTATACAAATATATACATCAAAGGATGAATATCAACCCTTGAACTTGTCATTGTCTGGATGAGTAAGACATGGAGCAGGAGCTGAAGAAAAACTAGTCTCAGTTGCTAGATCTGTTTCACCATTTTTTGTTTGTTTGTTTGTTTGTTTTTACCAAGTTTTATTGTAATATAGTTGTACATGCTTCCTTGCGTAATGTATAGTTGTTGGTGTGGTTGTGTGATTCTGAGGGACCATGCTGGAGACTATAAGGGCAAAATGCTGAGGACTGTAGGGCAGCAGGAGAATAAAGGGAGTGGGAGAAAACCCATATCCCGCCAGAGTTCCAGTGCTCTGGGTGGACGTATGTGGGTGGATTGCTGCATGCTTTCCACATGGCCCAGGTAGGTGTCTGGTTGTGGGAAGCCATGGGACCCAACCTGTGGGGGTGAAGTGTGAATGTGGACAAGGGGCAGTCCCAGGTCTCTGGGCCTCACGGAGGCCAGAGTTAACAGGTTCTCAGTCTCTGGCATCCCAGAAGCCACTGGACACCGCAGAAGAGCAGAGAACAAAATGGGGACCCCCAGGGAGTGACTCAGTCATTCCTAGGGCCAAAGTAAGGGGAGGGCAGGGGAAGTGGGGCACTGGGTGGCTCCCATGCAGGCAAGAGTCCTTGGTCTGGTCCGTGGCTGGAGCTTAGGAAGGCCTTCTGGCAGGAGGTTACACTTGGCTCATTAGGGGAAAGCCTATCCCATCCTTTAAGCACAGCGGGCCTTGTTGAGCAGAAGCAGTCTATGGTTTTAGAGCTTTATTGTAGAAAGGCAGGGGGAAAGAGAGAAGGTAGAAAGGGGGGGCCAGCCATGGCCACGTGGAGAGAAGGGGTGGAGGGAGGGAGAGAAGGAGAGCTAGAGATGAAAGTAAGAAAGGTGAGAGTTTAAGAGAGCAAGGAGGAGCCAAGCAGCTCCTTTTATAGTGGGCTGGGCTACCTTGCTCCTGCAGGGTAGCTGTGGGGAAGAGCATACCTGGCTATTGTCAGGTAACTGTGAGGGTGGAGTCTAGCCAGAATGCCAGGAGCTTGGGGCTTTGTCTGTGTGACAGATAGATAGCCACAGAATTATGGAGTTGGGGGCTCTGTGGTATCAGGCACCTGTCGCTGGGAACGTGGCTCACTGTTCTGTCCCTTATAGAATTTTCGACTTGGTCTCCTGAGCAAGCCTCATTCAACCAAAACAGACTGCCTTTCAGGGCCCCACAGAGGCCTTAGCTATCTAGTCCTTTGCAGAAAGAGTTTTGAAAGACCTAAAAGACTACCAGAGAAGTCTTGCTTTTTGTTTCCATTTGTCTGAACTGATAATGAATTGTGAATGCCCATGTGGTGTTTAATTTTTATTTTCAATGAAATAATGAATGTATTTTTTTATGACAAAGTAAAAAGAAGTTACATTTTAGGACTTAAAATATAGGAGCCTGCAGCTGTGTTGAAAGAGCTAGTAGGTTGGCTGAGCACTGTCTTGGGTGCTAAGGCCTAGTGATCAGTGGTTGAAACTCTGAGACATTCAACAACTGATTTGCCCTGTTGCTTTCCTCAGGAGCATATCACATAGGAGCGTGCATTTTGCTGGGTTAAAAATGTAGAATTTCTTTTACTTTGTTGATTGCAGAGTTTGGTTCATGTAGATTTCTAAGCCTTTCACCAGAAAAAAAAAGTAATACTTAAATTTATTTTAGCACAGAAAAATGTAAAATAACATTCTTTGAGCACATATTTTGGATATATAGAAAGGAAGTAGAATTCTTGGTACATATATGTTTAAAGACATGGTAAAGATAGTGAAAATCCCCTAGAATTCTACCAATCTCTGCTACTATTATTATGCTGTGAAATGTCTTTTTTGGACAAATAATTGTTGCTTTCAATTTGCTTAAAATTCCTCAGAAGGGGATATGAATCTTGAACTTTTGTGGCCCCAGCATGAACTTTTGTGGCCTATTTTGATCAGGAGCAAGCATCTTGCCTGTTTAGTCATCCTTAAAGACTTAACCTCTCTCATTTATCCATAAGTACCTCTGAATGCCCACTTTGTTCCAGCATGGTAGTATATGTAATTGAGATTCAAGACAAAACAAAGCAGACTATTCTACCTTTAGGGAGCCCTTGATCTTCTAAATTATATAGCATTTTAGAAGGAAGATAGAAATTATGGACAGAAGGAAGGCACAAAAGTATTTGAAGTATTTGAAAAGGATGACAAGGTAACCCTGAGAGAGAAAATGATACGAAGGAGGGGCTAGAAGTAGGCAAATGAGCCATATGCAAAGGTTCTGAGGGAGGAAAATGCCTCCCTGAAAACAGATGTGTCCAGATATGGGTGAGTATAGTAGATCATAGCAGACAGGGAATGATGTAATGGCTAGGAAGTTAGATCACATAGAACTTAGTGGTCAATGGGAGGAAGGATTTTAGATTTTTGGCTAGATGTGAAGGAATAATGCCATGGAGTTCTTATCAGAGACATGTATCTATTTTCAAAGGATTGCTCTGTTTATGTGAGCCTGAGTTGGGCAGCTCCTTATGTGTCAGGAAAGAGATGGTGTCTTAGTTAGGATTTCTGTTGCTGTGAAGAGACAGAATGACCATGGCCATGCTTATAAAGGAAAACAATTAATTGGGGCTGACTTACAGTTTGAAGTTTAGTCCATTATTAACATGTTGAGAAGCAAGGCCATGTGTTGGCATACGTGGTGCTGGAGAAGGAGCTGAGAGTTCTACATCTTGGTCCATAGGCAGCAAGAAAAAGATGTGTGCCACGGAGCCTGGGCTTGAGCATCTGAACCCTCAAAGCTTGTGCCCTAGTGATTGACATCCTCCAATAAGGCCATGCCGCTTAATAGTGCTACTCACTATGGGCCAGACATTTAAACACATGAGTCTATGGGGCCATACCTAGTCAAACCACCACAAATGTTATACTTTACGCTTTTCAGCATTAGCAAGGCATGACCTGGTCTGAGGTGTATTCAAGGGTATTGAGGAAACAGCATTGCTGATGGGTTAGACATAGTGTGAGATAAAAATAAACAAGTCTTTATCCTAACCAGAAAGGCAAACATACTGCATATATTTTGTCTTATATACCTTTAGATGTCTGTAGGCCAGTAAAGATGTTGAACATGCCATTGACTCTAATTGTACAGTGTGTACAGCAAGTTTCAATGAAACATACACAAAGGGCATTTGGATAGTGGATTCTCAAGTCTCTGATGAAATCATCAAAGGACTGAGTGAAGAATGGAGAGGAAATAGAAGCAATGTCTGAGAACTGGGGGAATTCCAGCACACAGTGTTTGAATGGGCGAGCAAGACACAGAGATGGGGGTATCATATTCTGGGAGGCAGAATCACATCTGAAGAGGCACAGGGAAAGAGGGAGTGGTGTCAGGTAAGGGTAGTAAAGCAAGTGAAAGACTGGTGTCACAGGGCGTAAGCAGAGGCATGCCACTGGAGATCCTGATAAGAACATCTTGATACAGTGGTGGAGTTGCTACTGATTCAGCTAGGTTGGCTGTCTAAAGAGCTCAAGAAATTCACCTGTCCTTTTATCCTCTATCCCCTGTGACAGAAGCATGTCACATCATTCCGTGGGGCCTGAGGATGCTACCTCAGGTCATCATGCTGGCACGTGAAGGGCTTTACAAATTATCACATCCTCTCAGCCACTTGAAGGTATTGTATTTCAAACCTGGAGAAATACCACCTTTGCATTATACAGAACTAATAACGTGCTAGTGGCATAGGAAAAAAAAAAACTGATGAGTCATGAGAGATGACCACAAAATCCTCGAGTGGGCCAGAAAGCATCTGCCTTGGGGCACAAGGAAAGGGGCAACAGTAGATACAAGTGTGAGGTGTGTGGAGAGACAGGTGGGAGAGCAGAGCTAAGTGCAGGCATTCATGGGTATGTAGAAACGGTGTAAGCTCTTCAGTCTTCTTGTTGCTATTTCTCAGTACAGGAAGCAAAGGAGGAAGGGGACAGTTTGGATAAGACATAAGGAGTTTCAGAGGATCCATGCAGAAGAGTGGGGGGTGACTCAAGAGGAGACAGATGGCTGTCTGGCAATGGGATGCCACTGGGGTCTTCGGCTTCAAGTGCTCCTAGATTTTCTTTGGCCCAACCTTTACATATAAGTCAATGGAGAGAACATTTAGTTCTAACCAGGGCTGAATCTGCCAAAGATTAAACCAAAAGTTTTACTGATTGTGAGCACTCTGAAAGAGAAAGGGGGATGGAAATATATTAAAGAAGAAGATTTATTATTATTATTATTATTATTATTATTATTATTATTGCAATTATTATTTTTAGAGGAAAAATCCGATTGGGGCCAAAGAGTTTCAGAGCCAGGAAACTGCAGTTGAATTGACGTAAGAGCCTGTGATTCTTGGCACTGAGACTTTCAAGGTGCCTTTTATTAAATCTGGGTTTATTTATTTATTATTTATTTATTTGTAGTAAGAAGGTCACCGAGCAGAATATCATGGGAAGGCAACTGAATAGAAACTTCTAGGCTTCATGCCAAATTTTTCTGACTCAATAGATCTGAAGAGAAGTTTGGGAATCCGCATTTCTAGCAAGTTCTCAGGTAACGGTGGTGACACATCCTACTTTGTGGAGAAAATGTGCTGAAAGTGTCATGGAGAAATAAGAAGCAAACTTGATCCCTTCAATTTTAGACTGGCTATGTGGCCTATAGATATACTCTGACTACTTTTTCCTTGAAAAGGGAACACTTTGTTTTGCTTAAATTTTGGGGGCTCTTACTTTCTTTTTGGGAATAGAACAGATGAAGGAAAAAGACAATCATGTGAACTCATACACATGGGCACACACATGTGCACACACATGTGCGCACATACACACCCACACGCATACACACACACGTACGTATGTGTGTGTGTATGAGTGTGTGTCAAAATGTGAATTAGTTTCAACTTTTAACATTATCGAAACAGAGCCCTCAGAATTTGGAGAAACTCACACTTTTCTCAGTGAAGACATAATAGTAAAAGTGGGACCTTCTGCTGTATGCCTTTTGATTGCAGAAGTTCAAAATCTGTGTTTCATCTCCACAGGGCTGGCAGAGATGCTCATGGACAGAGATGCTCACCAGCAGAGATGTTCACAGTTCCCCTCTCTATTTCCCCTCATTCCATGTCTTTTAGCCAATTCCAGTCGGTGGCTCTCTGTGCCCAAGCTTTTCTCCTCTGTGATGGCTCTGATAGTGAGGAGAGCAGGTAAGGGCATGGGGGCTCTTGGCTCTTCCTCAGGGAGCTTTGTATCCCATGGGGCTCTGGCAGCAAGGAGAGAGTCCACTTCTACGTGGGCACTTGGGGGTTCCCTGCTGGCTGGCACAGCTCTCTCAGGACTTACAGTTGTGTTGACTGACAGCCTAGTGTTGGCAGGGGAAAATGGGATTTCAATTTTGACAATTTAAAAGTCCTGTTCTGTCCTTCACTTTTTATTTTAGAGTAACAGGAACAAAACATGAAACCGCTTAGCAAGGTGACTTTTATCTGTTTGGCTGGGGTGTGACTGACTCCCTCAGAACATGGGCTCAGAGCAGTTATCTAGTCTCAAATGATGGAAATGATAATTAATGCATGGTATCAGCAGAGCTGAAATAAAAACAACGCACACTGACACAAAACAAGACAAAAAAATAATTAAAAAAAAAAACTCTATTTTGAGCACGAAGGAAATATTGTGTTGTGAAAACCTCTTCATGTTCCTTTGTTTCCTCTCCCTGGCATTTCACCTGAGGTAGTTCTGTTTATTTTCTTTTTAAAAAATTGAGTCTTCATATGTTCCTCCAGAAATATCTGAGATATCAGATGTCTGGAGGTTGTTCACTTGGACAGGGAAATATGCTGCATGTATACGAGCTCCCTTAACAGTGTGTGACAGATACCCTGTGAGTAACTGATTTCTTATTGGCCTACCCTTTAAAACACTGAAGCATAGTTTATATGTAGTATACTATCCAGGGTGAGTTTAAGACATTTTGAAATGTGTTTTCATGAGAAGAAGCTCTATAGAAGACAGTTTCATCTTCCCCAAGGGATAATCATTTCTTTTCTTGTTTGCTCCCTTCCTGCTCAATCACATCTCCTTCTGGAACACACTTCTATATGGTGACATTATTGTTTTGGGGATTCATAGAAAGGGAGTCTGAGGGGTGTGTGTGTGTGTGTGTGTGTGTGTGTGTGTTCCATCAACATAACATTTTAGTATACATTAATGCATATGTATTTGAGATCTACTCATGTCACAGTCATTGTTTAAGTTTATTTATTACCAAATAATAGTCTTCTGCAAGGATGTGTCATAGCTACTTTATGTATTCACTGGGTCATGGATGCACTGGATACTTTAAAATGTCAGCTATTATCAAGAAATCAGTGCAAAAGCTTGGATGTGGGATATTCCCAGAAGACTCATGTGGTATGGGGTAAGCTTATGAGCTTACTGTTATTGAAAGAAAGTGGAAACTTTAGAGGGGAGAAGCTTGGTGGAGATTTCAAGTTATGATAGGCACACATTCAGAGGAGGCTTACAAATTCCATCTCTGTCTTTTTCTGAGTTTATATCTCAACTTTGATGTTAAAACTTTGCCTTAGAATTTTCTCTACAGAATAATGGATTGCTTTGCTGCATCATAGGACCAAAGTAATTTGGTCAATATGACTGCACTTTCCAAAATGGCAAGCCAAACTATTACTTCATCCTCTTCCTCTTCTTTTGTTGTTTTGATTTGTTTTTGGTTTTTATTTGGGGGTTATTTGTTTATTTATTTATTTAGCTTTTTAAGACAGGGTCTCTGTTTGTAATCCTGGCTGTCCTAGAACTTGGTTTGTAGACAAGGCTGGCCTCTGCCATTCTAGTCCTGGGATTAAAGACACATGTCCCCCTGCCCAGTTTTGTCATCTTCCTTTATAAACTCTGGTCCCAGACATTTGTTACAGCAACGGAAAGTTACCAATATCCATATAGAAATCTTCACATGAATTCAGGACTTTGTTTTTCTTAGGTAAATATTGAGGCTCAGATGGGCAAATCCTGCTGAAAAGTTTCTCAAAATGAATGTGTAATTTTATTTCTGCACCTAAGAGACCTAGCCATTTTATGCTTGTCGACAGTTGGTAAAGATAGCCTTAAATTTTAGCCATTGCAATAGATGAATGATAGTAGCTCTCTGTGCTTTTAACTTTGAAAACGGACATTGCAAATTTTTTCACATGCTTATTTGTAGACTTTGTTCAAATATTTTACTAATTAAGAACAGTCTTAATTATATTTCTTATAAAATACTGATGACTTACTGATATTCAGATCTTTAGTGGGCCCAGGACACTATGATGTTACAATTGACTTAAGTTGATTTTGATATTAGGGTCAGTTCTCTCTCTGAGCAAAACCAAGCTTTCTCTAGGAGATTCCTTCTTCAAAAGGTGAATTGAATAATATTAAGAAGATAAGCTTCACACTGCCCTATTCCTTTTTGTTGTTCATATTTCAGATTAGGGTTTTATTTAAATCTATTTAGACTTATTTAATTAATATATACAATCTCACAAAACTAACAGTCAGATATACTTGATGCCATTTTGCTAATGTGGTTAGTTTTGAAAAGAATCAACATACTGTGTCATCTCCAGAAAGAAAAGCAAGTACCCTTTTCACCTTTGTCGGACACAAAAGTCCAGAGTGAAATCTGTGCTGTACATTTCTAAAATGAAGGTAGGGGACATTTTTAGCAGCTGGGAGAATTATTTTCTAAGTCCTTGTCCATAACCCCCACTTTGCAATAGAATTAAAGTTTAATGAGGAGTACATTAAAAGTCCTATTATTGGAGCTAAAGATAAACTTTTATCTAAATGAGATTATTCTCCATAGCAAGCCTTCCTGTGTTCTATAGAGTGTAGATGCAAAGTGGTAAGATCAGGAAGTAGGAGATACCGTGAAAGATTTCTCTAACATCTGCCACAAATAAATACAACACATTCCTCCAGTTATGAGAATCAATTAGCACAGATGATGAAGTTAGGCAAATGAAGTTCAGTCATTTAAATTACTTGTTCGATATTTACAGCTTGTTTTTTTTTTTTTTTTTTTTTTTTTTTGGTTAAGGTAGAGAATGTGTGATTGTCCCCAGCTATTCCTTTCCTTTGTAGGAGGCCTGAGTATTCCCATCTAGGATTGTGTTCAGACATTGGCACAAACCTCTCTATGGAAGGCTATGCTTCCCCACCCTATTGAGTCAGGCTTTGTCACCCCTGTGCTTAAGATAACCACATGTGAAAAGGGACTTTAAATGGTGTCTGAGTCATGGTAGGACTCTGCCATTGCTTGGTGTCTTAGTCCAAGATTAGAACAACCCTACTCTGTACATTTGATTTCTGAAATTTTATTTAGAAATGAAACATGAGGAGTCTTGATTGAATGTGATTTACATATTTGAAAACAGCGTTTTTGTTGTTGTTTGTTGGGCTTGCATGATGCTCTGCCTTCTGGGTGGTCAAGGTCTGGTATTCACACATTTTCTTCTTCTATCAACTGCATTATTGCCCACCTGGGCATGATTAAACTTGTATGTTGATTTGTCCATATTTATAGATCCTGGAATGGAGGCAAAGGAAGACTAGCATTTTCTCTTAAGGACTCAGCAAGTAATCTGTTTGTAGATAATTTCTGCTTTTATTCTATCACAAAAGAGACTGCAAATGTGGTTGTTCTGTGATTCTAGTTACAAGCAAAGGCAGAAATTATCTTACCATTAGGCAGGGGAGGAATGCTGGTAGACGGGACAGTCAAGACTCCTCACCACACTGTCTACCCCGGCCTTCCAACTGATCCAGCCTCTGCCACACTTGGCATTTCTCAGAATTGTGATGTTGAAAGAGACTCTGGATCCCACTACTGTCAGGACTCTGAGTGAGATAAATGCTATCTTGAGCTTTTGAGAGAAGAGAACTAAGAATTCTTCTTAGCAATCTGCCTTTTTGTCCTTAGAGACCCTAAATAATATAAGTGGGGTGGGCCCCTTTACAATGCCAGGATCATAATAATGATATGACTTAAAATATTGAATAAGTGCATAATATACTTACTAGGCTTTAGGAGAGTGCTTTTTATAAAATATTCAATAATCTTTATTAAATACAGATGAATGTTAGCTAAGTAAATTCTCAATTATTAAGTACAAGCAGGTTTCCATTGAAGATAATGAACTGAACACATAGATTTTTCTTTTGCCTCCAGAGACAGAAGAAAAATGATAGTAAATGGGGCTAGGGTCTGGATCAGTTAGTAAAGGCATTTGCCTGAGTTCTAGCCCAGGATCTGAGTGGGAGAAGAGAGAAACCAACTCTGACCCTCCTATACACAGAGTATCTCATGTCCCACCCCCAGTAAAATGGCAGTAACAATAAAAATGAATGTAACTGAGGGCAAACTTAACCAAACAAGATCCTTTATAAACTGTGCTAATGAACTACAGAACACCAAACAGCAGGAAAAAACCACAGACTAAAGCAGTCTCATAGAAGATCCAGCCAACAAGGCAGCCAGATCATTTTAGAAATATGTTTTTAATTGAAATAGAATTACATCACTGTCACTCTTCTCTTTCCAACCTCCAGCCCCTCCCAGGTACCCTCTTTTAAGCCTCTTACTCGCCTCCACACTTTCAAGGTGAGCATATGGATGTAACAATACATAAATACACATATGTATGCAACAGTATATAACATACACATATTTATGCATATATGTGTATTAAATTCAAATATATAGGTACAGATTTATACATACACATACATGTATATATACAAACACACACACACACACACACACACACACACACACACAGACACATTTGAAACCTGGTGAATCCCTTTTTGTTGTTTGTACATATATGGTTTCAGAGCTGACCACTCACAATCACTGGACAAATAGATCTTTGAAACTTCAGGGATAAAGAAATCTTAGCTTGCCAAGGGGGTTAAAAATGGAGTGACTGGCCTAATTCTTTGTATAGATCAAAAAGCTTTATTCAAATCATGTTTACTCTCTGTTTCTCAGGAGGAAATAAAGTGGTACAATTCGTTCCCCCAAACTGAAGATTTGTTTTTAAAAACTTGAATAATTTTTTAGCAGGCAATGTGGGGTGAGGCTGGCACTGCAGAGAAAAGATCCTGTGATGTGTCATCCAGAGCTGAAGCGCTAAAGCCTTCAATAGGAAGAAAGCTGACAAGAACAAGAGGCTCACAATGGACATGACAGATTCTTTTTTTTTCCAATTTTTTATTAGATATTTTCTTCATTTACATTTCAAATGTTATCCCGAAAGTCCCCTATACCCTCCCCCACCCTGCTCCCCTACCCACCCACTCTTACTTCTTGGCCCTGGTGTTCCCCTATACATATAAAGTTTGCAAGACCAAGGGGCCTCTCTTCCCAGTGATGGCCGACTAGGCCATCTTCTGCTACATATGCAGCTAGAGACATGAGCTCCTGGGGTACTGGTTAGTTCATATTGTTGTTCCACCTATAGTGTTGCAGACCCCTTCAGCTCCTTGGGTACTTTCTTTAGCTCCTCCATTGGGGGCCCTGTGTTCCACCCAATAGATGACTGTGAGCAAAGAGCTCAAGAAGCTGGACTACAGAAATCTTACACGCATTCACGCAACCGGCCAGGAAAGACACAACAAACTGGAATCTTCTGCGGCAAAGCTTTATTGCTTACATCTTCAGGAGCCAGAGAGCAAGAGTGCAAGAGAGCAAGAGCAAAAGCAAGAGAGAGAACAAGAACAAGAAAGCAAGAGAGAGAAAGAACAAGAACAAGAGAGAGAAAAAGAATGGCAAAACCCCGTCCCTTTTAAGGAGAATTATCCTCCGCCTAGGACGTATTACTCCCTGATTGGCTGCAGCCCATCGGCTCAGTTGTCATCACGAGAAAGGCAGAACACATGGCGGGAAAACTGCCCCTGCACGTGTGCAGATTATGTTTACCACTTAGAACACAGCTGTCAGCGCCATCTTATAATGGCAAATGTGAGGGCGGCTCCTCACAGATCCCCCTTTTCTTTTAATAAGAGCAATAGGCCACCCATATTAATGAGAGTGGAGATAGAGGTCAAATCCCCAGTGTGCAGGTAAAGGAGCCATGTACAGGATTAGCTCTTAGGCTCACAGGCTTTTACCCAGAGCAACCCTGACCTGCTCCCGTGTCGTTTTTCCTGGGGGAAGGACACTTGGACACTCAACCTTCTTGAAAGATGACATGTCTCCCTAGAATAGGCTCATATGTGCCGCAGAGCCCTTCTACTGCAGTGCTTAGCCGTGCAACTCTCTCGGGCTGCTGAAGCACACTCACTCTATCCCGTGCAATGAGACTAACCTCGTGGGGTGCAAGAGCTGAATGGCCAGCGACCTATTGCTTAAGCATAGATAACCATATATCAGGGGAAGCACCATGTTCTAGAGCTGCAAGTGCCTGGGCAATAACTACCTTGTCTCTTCTAGTTTGGGCCTTAAGCTTACAGACCAACCAGAGAAGCAACACTAATCCACAGCAAAGTGTATCTCCAAATAATATCAATCCCACCCATTCTTTAAAGAAGGAAAATGCTGAGGAGATCCAATTGGGTAATCCTTTGGTCAGGGACAGGTCCAAGCGCGTGGAGTTGACCTGAATGATGGCAATTCTCAATTCCCGAAGGGTCTGTTCAAATTCAGCCGTCCAATTCTGTAACATATACTGAGAAAGACTTTTTGACAAATTAGCTGCCCTAGTAAATTTCTCATACTGAATGGAAGTAACGCATAATGAGGGGTCCCCCAAGCTCCCGACAAACCCTAAGCCAGTCTTGTAAACCTTTGTTCTTTCTTGGGGCTATGGCCGCTCTGCATTCCTGCGTGGCTTGCTCATAAATAAGCTATTCTACCAGAGGTGCGGCTTGCTCTGAATCTCCAAAAATACGCTCTGCTGCCTCTGTCATTCTGGTCACAAAATCTGAGAATGACTCCTGAGGTCTCTGTTAGTTGTCCAGTGGCTTCACCTGCTCCGGAGAGCGCCTTCCAGGCCCTAATAGCCTTTTCATCTGATTCAGAACTATTAAGAACTGGCTCCTTGAGCTCATCTAGTGATGAGTATAGGCTCCTTCTCCTAGAGACCTCCGCTGATTGATCTTTTTTCTTTTCTTTTTCCTTCTCCTTCCTTCCAATCTCTCCCCAGGTATTCTTACCTGACCTAAACTTTTCCTTGGGTTCAAGACCCTTGGAAAGGCCTGTATACTTATTTTGTGAACCATATTTCCTCTTTGCTCCTACTCTCTCTCCCCGCTTTACTTCTGATAGATTGCCCTGAATTTCATCCAGAATTTTCAGCCCTGCCTTAACCACTTGATAACATGTGAAAAGGAACAAAAAGGCTCCTAACACTGGAGAAAGTTCAAGGCCAAACATACCTTGTAAAGCTATTTCCCACTTTACTTCTGATAGACTGTCTTGAATTTCGTTAGAAAGTTCAAGACCAGACTTACCTTGTAAAGCTATTTCCCACTTTACTTCTGATAGACTGTCTTGAATTTCGTTAGAAAGTTCAAGGCCAGACTTACCTTGTAAAGCTATACTTACGGGTACCCTGTTCCCCAGCTGAAGAGTTCTGAATTCACGCAGTTGAATCCTTCTCAACAGTCTGTGTTGTGGGAACACTTCATTACCACCATTCCCCAGCTGAAGAGTTCTGAATTCACGCAGTTGAATCCTTCTCAACAGTCTGTTTTACGGGAACACTTCATTACCATGACCCGCAGTTCTGGTTCCGGAATGAGGGATCTTCCTTGCGCCAGTGATGGTAACCGTCCCAGGTCTTCTTGTCCCAGGATTTCTCGTCCCAGGTCTTCTCGTCCCGGGTTTCGGCACCAACTCTTACCCGCGTTCTCACGACCGGCCAGGAAGAACGCAACAAACCGGAATCTTCTGCGGCAAAGCTTTATTGCTTACATCTTCAGGAGCCAGAGAGCAAGAGTGCAAGAGAGCAAGAGCAAAAGCAAGAGAGAGAACAAGAACAAGAAAGCAAGAGAGAGAAAGAACAAGAACAAGAGAGAGAAAAAGAATGGCAAAACCCCGTCCCTTTTAAGGAGAATTATCCTCCGCCTAGGACGTTTTACTCCCTGATTGGCTGCAGCCCATCGGCTCAGTTGTCATCACAAGAAAGGCAGAACACATGGCGGGAAAACTGCCCCTGCACGTGTGCAGGTTATGTTTACCACTTAGAACACAGCTGTCAGCGCCATCTTATAATGGCAAATGTGAGGGCGGCTCCTCACACAGAAATTCAAATAACCCTATTAAAAACGGGGTACAGAGCTAAACAAAGAATTCTAAACTGAGGAATACCGAAGGGCTGAGAAGCACTTGAAAAAATGTTCAACATCCTTAATCATCAGGGAAATGCAAATCAAAACAACCCTGAGATTCCACCTCACACCAGGCAGAATGGCTAAGATAAAAAATTCAGGTGACAGCAGATGCTGGCTAGGATGTGGAGAAAGAGGAACACTCCTCCATTGCTGGTGGGATTGCAAGCTTGTACAACCACTCTGGAAATCAGTCTGGTAGTTCCTAAGAAAATTGGACATAGTACTACCAGTAGATCCAGCAATACCTCTCCTGGGCATATATCCAGAAGATGTCCCAACAGGTAAGAAGGACACATGCTCCACTATGTTCATAGCAGCCTTATTTATAATAGCCAGAAGCTAGAAAGAACCCAGATGTCCCTCAACAGAGGAATGGATGCAGAAAATATGGTACATTTACACAATGGATTACTACTCAGCTATTAAAAACAATGAATTTATGAAATTCCTAGCCAAATGGATGGACCTGGAGGATATCATCCTGAGTGAGGTAACCCAATCACAAAAGAACTCACTTGATATGCACTCACTGATAAGTGGATATTAGCCCAGAAACTTAGAATACCCAAGATACAATTTGCAAACCACAAGAAAATCAAGAAGGAAGACCAACATGGAGATACTTTGTTTCTCCTTAGAATAGGGAATAAAATATCCATGGAAGGAGTTACAGAGACAAAGTTTGGAGCTAAGATGAAAGGATGGACCATCCAGAGACTACCCCACCCGGGGATCCATCCCATAATCAGCCCCCAAACCCAGACACTATTGCACATGGCAGCAAGATTTTGTTGAAAGGACCCTGATATAGCTGTGAGGCTATGCCAGTGCCTGGCAAATACAGAAGTGGATGCTCACAGTCATCTATTGACAGATTCTTTTATAAGAGTTAAGTAACTGGGAAAAGAAAAGCAAAGTAGAGAAGAGAAACGAAAAGAAAAAAAGAGGCATGGCTTTGTGAACAGATGAAGACAGAGAAAGGAGGTGAACAATTACCTTTTTTGTTTGTTTGTTTTGTTTTGATGAGATAAACTGTGTTCTTCTAAATTCTCCTGTCCTGATCCTGGCAGTGATTTTTATCTTCTAATGTTTGTTTAGGACATAACCAGGTTAAACAGGTCATAAGGATGAGAACTTAATCCCACAGGTTTGTGCTATTTAAGAAGAAAAAAATTCCCATTTTCCCTTCTCTTCTCTTCTCCCCTTCCCTTCCCCCTTCCCATTCCCTTTCCTCCTTCTCTTCCTCTTCTTCTTTTTCTTTTTTCACCCCCCCCTCTTTGACTTTGTGTCTCTTTTTCCCTCCTTTCTCCACCTTCCCCTCATCCCGCTCATATGAGAGAACACAGCCTGGAAACAGTCATCTTAAGCTATGAGGAGGGATCCAGAATCTAATCATCCTGGGAGAAAATGAAGCAACTGTCCACCCATTCGCTCCCTGGTGTTTTGTTCTGGTAGCTGAAGCCAATTAACATTCTTTTCGTGGTAAACTTTTTCTTGTCACTTGATTTTGAATATTTAGGGGATGTTCCCATTACTTTGAGGAGCATGGTAAAGTACCTACAACAACAACAAAAATGGGAATGAGCCCTTCAAGATGGAACAAAATACTTTGCTTTTTTTACAGTTGAAAGAAATATATAGTGATCCATATCCTGTTGCTATAACAAAATACCTGAAAGTAGATACTGAAATAGAAAAGAGGGTTATTTAACTCAGTTTGGGGGGGCAGAAAGTCTAAGGAACCTTGTCTATCTGGCTTCTGGTGAAGACCTCTTTTCTGATATGTATGGTCTTGTATTGGTCTACAGCAACCCACTCTCATGAGCTCTGATGCCCTGCATGTAAACAGTGTTATCCCCCTGAGAGTAATGCTTCTAATGATTCAGTCACCTTCAGTAAGGTCCCCACACCCTAATACCATCACACTGAGGTTCAGGCTTTTAGCAATTAAACCCTTGTGGGGACATACCTGTCTTAGTCGGGGTTTCCATTCCTGCACAAACATCATGACCAAGAAGCAAGTTGGGGGGAAAGGGGTTTATTCAGCTTGTACTTTCCACATTACTGTTCATCACCAAAGGCAATCAGGTCTGAAACTCAAGCAGGTCAGGAAGCAGGAGCTGATGCAGAGGCCATGGAAGGATGCTGCTTATTGGTTTGCTTCCCCTGGCTTACTCAGCTTGCTTTCTTATAGAACCCAAGACTACCAGCCCACGGATGGCACCACCCAAAATGGGTCCTCCCCTTTTGATCACTAATCGAAAAAAAAGCCTTACAGTTGGATCTCATGGAGGCATTTCCTCAAGGGAGGCTCCTTTTTCTGTGATAATTCCAGCTCGTGTCAAGTGGACACACAAAACCAGCCAGTACAGTACTCAAACTATCACTGAAGAACAAAAGGATTCTCCCCAGTCCTCTAATCTGAAATGTAGCCTGTGTAGAGAGCATGATTTCTCTAATTTCAGCCCCAGGATTTCTAATGTTTACTGTGTATTCTGCCATCTATTTACATTTTACACACATTTTGCTGATTCAAATATTTTGACTGACTTGAAAATTTATGCAACATGCCAATATAAGATTTCCTGGTTCTATATTGATGCCTAAATATTTTGATAGTGTTAAGTAGAAACAGTCCTCCATAGGGAATGCTTTTTACAGGAAAATGACTGAATACCCATGTCATAGAGTCATGTTAAGGAATTTACCAACATGAGCATTTCCCTGTATTTAAAGGTTTTAAGAAACTGCCTTATTAGCCGGGTGTGGTGGCACATGCCTTTAATCCCAGCACGCGGGAGGCAGAGGCAGGTGGATTTCTGAGTTTGAGGCCAGCCTGGTTTACAAAGTGAGTTCCAGGATAGCCAGGGCTACACAGAGAAACCCTGTCTCAGAAAAAAAAAAAAAAGAAAGAAAGAAAGAGAGAGAGAAAGAAAGAAAGAAACTGCCTTATTTAGTGAAAACATATACAGATGTTGCTTTTTCAAGTATTTCGGTTATTATGAGTGTAATACTGGTAGTCATTGGAAGAACATGTCTACTGCATAGTGTCTTCATCTATAGTATGAAGGTAGTAAAGGCTTACAAGACTGAAAAATGTGATAATAAAAAAGAATTATAAATTGCTGGACTTAAGCAGACTTTCTATGAGAATAAAGCATGAGACTGATGAATCCACAGACAGGAAGATATGGGCACTGCCCTCTCCACCTCACAGATATGTTCATCCCATAGGCTCCATGAGTCTGCTCTACTGTATTTGTGTGGCATGTGGAACACATTCTCCAATTGTACTCTATGTCTTTCCTGCAGTTGTGCGTGAATGGCTTTCAGTACTATCTTAGAAGAAACAGTCTTCTAATCTTAAAACCAATGCTTTGTAAGATTGTCACTAGCTTTCTTTTTATAGAAGGTTTTGTTAGGGAAAAATATTTAAAGACCTAGGAGTGATGACAGCAGAAGAAAGTTTTTTTTTCCCCCTAAATTATGTTTGAGGAATTATTTCCTTCTCTTGGCTTTGGAAAGGCTGGCATTAACAGTCTCCCTGCTCCGACAACTGTTCTAGCCATTCCACTCCAACCCCTGTATTGTTTAAAGAAGGTTTTGGAAAACAGGCCAGGATTTCTAAAATGCTTTAAAAATGTAGCCCTTGTGGTATTCCCTCCATTGGGGTCACATTCTGCTTGCTCATTCTTTAGCTCAATATAGATTCCTTGTGCAAAATAATGAAATTCAGTTTCAGCTTAGGCCAAATCATGCCCTCCCCTGAGTTTGTTTAGAAGAATCATTTTATCCATTTTATATGTCAAAAAAACCTCTTTCAATTACTAAAGTGACTGTAACATTTATAAAAAACGTTGTTATTTTCTGTGTGCAAATGGGAAATAGTTGCCATTAATTATTCGCCTGTTCACAGTAACAGCTGCCTAGTGAACCCTGTCCAGTTGTCATAGAAAATGCTCATATTTCCCCCTTTATGTCATTGTTCCTCCAGGAAACCAGGGACATTTGTTAGCCCAATTGTTTCAGTCTTGCCAACCCTACTGGGCCAGCTAATATCCTGATTTAAGATCTTATCTAACTTTTTCAACAGCTACATTCAGACTAGATAGGTTTATGTAGTTGATTTCATTGCTAAAGCTATTTGACAAAAGCAAGAAAGTCAAAGCTTTTAGTGACATGAACCACCCATCTGCTGCCTTTAGTCTTGACATCTTTCTGTGTGTTATTTCATGGACCATCAGAATAGGAACTCTGTCTGCTTCCAACATAGCATAAAGGTTCAGTATCAGCCCATATGGCCTTGAAACTACCAAGTGTCTTAAGCACTAGTTATTTGCGATCTTTGCATGGTACAACACCCTCTCATAGGGTGGTTGTTAAGAGAGAAGGACTGCGCAGAGCTAGCATTTGTGTGATTTAGAGTGTACAGTCTGGGAGTGTGACTGCTATGGTTCTAGGGCTTTTGGGACTCTCCAAAATAATGTCTTATCAAAACAGATGAGTGCTAGCTAGAAGAGTAATCAGCCTTGCCTGTAGGGTCTCTGCAATAAAATATTAACAAAACTGCTTCATGCACTTAAGTGTAGACTTTAATATTAACTCTTTTTCATGCAAAGTTGTTTCCAGTATATATGTGTAGTGATGCCAAAATATTAATTAACCCATGAAATCCTGGCTCCCTAGGAACTCATGGTCTAGGAGAAGAAAAAGATTGATAAATACATTGGAGAAGGTTAAATGTGATGAAATAAATAATGACAGCGATAAAAACTCCCACTCAAGTTAGAATTGAATTTGCATATTGAGAGAAATTCAGATAGTCAAATCTATGAAGGACACAAGGCAAACATGAGTTTGGTTTGAGTTCTGGATTGAATAATCCAGTAGACAGGGATTGGCAGTTCAGCTCATTTTAAATTTTCTATTTGAATAAGCACTTGAAGTTTGTGTGTGTGTGTGTGTGTGTGTGTGTGTATTTTATTTTATTTTTCTTTTTGGATACAAGACAGAAATCATTGCATGTATTAGATTGCATTGCCTTACATGGTTCAGGGAAGGAAAGCCAGAAAAACATCTACCGGATATTCCATGAAATGTTGTTTATGCGAGCCAACAGAAAGAATTAGTTTGCACATCCGTATCAAATGCCCACGCTCTCAGCTCCCCAATTCTTTATATAGCTGTCATGAAACAAAGATACGCCTAATTGGCTTTGCCAGCAGTAAGGGATAAGCTATCTTTTTTCCCCCTCCCATCTTTACTGGCTACGACTCTCATTCCTGATTTGATACAGAACACATAGCTTCCTCTAAAAAATGGATCTGTGTTAAAACGAATCTGTATACAGATAGATTTTTGCAGAGCCTCCACAAAGCAATGACATGTTGGATGTTTTTGGTATTGTGGACACTTGTAATTTGGGACCTGGGACTGGTATTTCCTTTAGAGTGGCAAGTATGTCATGTGGCTTGGGGCAGATGCCATTCTATGCCTTGTATTACATTATGCACGGGCAGTGACCTTAGCCTTGATTTATTTTTGATACTTATGTGTTGTACATATCTAAGGTCTTGTGTGAAATAGTCTTGGTTCCCAACATTATCATACTCATGATGAAGACACAGACCTTCACAAGTCTCTAGAATGACTGAAGTCACTACTAATACTATATTCTCATTGCAGGCATCATAGAGGAACTTACTTACTTTTCCCCTTCATTTACTCTGTTCCCACATTTTTATCTATAGAAATAAGATTTTTAAATAGAGGAAGTTATTTAAGAAGGCATGATATAGCTTCCTTTTTTTTTTTAAAGCCTAGTCTTAGTATATCTGTAAAATAGAGTGAATATTTAAATGCTATGTTTGGAAATATTTTGACTTTTTATTTAAATAATGGATAATGTTATGGTCAGAGATGATAACATTTTTATTGACTACAGAGATAACAGCTATGTTTATTTCTGAGCTCTATGTATATCTACAAAAATTGGCATGTAGTAGAGAAAGAAGAAAGAAGGAAGTATGGACTTCTGAGGAGTATTTACGCCTAATTTGATGCCATTTTGTACTCTGAACTTTTTATCACTTCTTTATTTTACAGTATTTAAACCAATATTTCTCCCTTTCTCTTGGAATACTCATGTAAGAATAAATTCATTTGTGAACACTCGGTTGGTTCTAAGAAGCATGTGGAGGGTCTGCTTTCCTGGACAGAAGGAACTATTTTTTTTACCTTCTGGAATGCACAGTTGATGCCTGTCTTCAGGTAAGGCTTGTGGTTGATGTTCTGAGAGGCATATGAACCTGGGCATGCCTTTTCAATCACTAAACTGAAGATCTACTAAGATTCTTTCTATTCAGGCCATCTCTTTGTGGTTTCAAAATGGCTATCCCAACTCTACACTTTAAATTCCAAGTCTGAATAAACAAATAGCAATCTTTTCCCTAGAATTTCAACCAGTCACCATCTGTATTTCAGTTTGTGTTTGACCAACCTATGACTGATTCTATGAACTTCTCACTATTCCTGGGTTCATGGTTAGCTTTTCTTTTTTCCATCCTGGAGAGGAAGTAGCATTCTCTGGATGCATTTTGTTTAGCAGTTAAGTGGAAGGTAAACCCACATATAAAATTTTATTGTTAATATTGGAAAGGAGGGCATATATGCCAGTCTTGAAAGTAAACAGACACAAAAATGTCCACAACGAAAGGTATACCTTGGTTTTCCTGCCATGGATGATTTAGGTTATAGTAGAAGTGATTATATAAAAGATATAAGTGTGGGTACCAGGTACAGGCACCCAGATCTTTGTAATGCATGTGTCACATATTCCTAGAATCTAAAATCTGTGTAAGCAAAGAATACTACTCTATAGAATAGTATATGTGGGCAGGCTACTGTCTCAATTCAGAATCTGCCTCACATAAAATACTGCATGGGTACCAGCTTCCAGATGCTCACTCTAAACTGGTGTTATATCTATTAGCCTAGTGCAGATTTTATACATTCTTTCTGAGGGATATGCTCTTGAAATTTTATTTATAACCATGGAATTAATACACAAACCAGTTTAACATCAACTAGAGCTTCAGCAGAGTTATTTCGTTTAACATGAAGGCCCTTTCTGGGGTTGGTAATAAATCGTCTCCCTAATATGTTCAGAGCTTAAGGGTAAAGCTATCTCTCATGGAAAGAAAGATCTCAGTAAAATGAGTCCCACTTTAGAGGGCTGCAGTAAATTTAGTTCTAGGGCTTTCCCTCTGCCTTGAAATCTTCCCTGGAAGATTATCTGAATAATATTGTAATCTGTAGTATCTCTACTGAACACACACACACACACACACACACACAGAGAGAGAGAGAGAGAGAGAGAGAGACAGAGAGAGAGAGACAGAGACAGAGACAGAGACAGAGACAGAGACAGACAGAGACAGAGAGAGACAGACAGAGACAGACAGAGACAGAGAGAGACAGAGAGAGACAGAGACAAAGAGACAGGCAGATACTACTATTGCAATTTTATTTCTTTGTACTTACTAATTAGGTTTATAAAGAAATATTTAGGGGCAGAACCCTGCCCCCTCCCGCCCTCCCCAGATTCTGATGTGAGGGCAAATTACCTGGGAGTTTTGTTAAATATAGATAATGCTTACATCCATGATTCTGCATTCTCACAAGCCAAGCAAACCAGCAAGCAGAAGATAAACTGCGGGCAGTGAAGAAGCTACCGTTGCTCAGACCACACTTTGACTAACAAATCTCTACTTGTGTTGGCAGATACAGCAACACGAGCATATTCCTATTATATTTGAAAAAATGTCGGGATTTCAGGCTCATTAATGCTTTGCACACTCTTAGTACCTACTCGTCAGTAGTGAATCAGCACAGCAGGCAGCACAGCGATTGTACGGCCTGAAGTGTTTACTTTCATACTCCTAGAAGCAGCTACTGGTCAACTCAACCCGAATACAGAAAGTTTAACTCTATTGAATACATTGCCACAGATAATTCTTCTAGAAATGTCTAGAACTTGCCAGAGGAATGATTTGTGTGCTAGAAGGTACATAGTCACTGACTAGGCAATGATCTAGTCTAAGCTGCATGACGTTCCTCTTGAGTCCATTTTCATACCTTCTTGTCTGCTGCTCCAATGCAGCTCAAGGCTCATACAGTGTAGTTCTTCATTTTAGATGCTGGCTGAGTTCTCATTTTGGTCCTCTTGAAAATGATCTCAATGAAAACATTTGTGTTCTACCAATTATTTCCTTTTTGATCTATAATTCTTATGGAACAACCATAGGCATTATAACGTTGGTAAATTATCCCCAAATCAATAAAGCTGTTAGTAACCAAATGAAAATAGTAACAGGAAATACAAACTTAGCAACCAAACAGCCAAACATATTTCTATAAAACATTCTACATATTTGGCTGTGTACCTGTCCTGGTGACATGTTAATCTATCCACAATTAGCTCTTATTTTATAGGAGCCTATTATTAATTTCAATGCCTTGGATGGTAAGACAAATGTTCCAAGTGATACTTCACTGCTTCCAAATTAGCTTTGGAGTCTTTTTGCAGGGTGTAAATGTCACTATATTACGCACAGCACTTGAGACTGCTTCCTGAGCATAGAAGGGGTTGTGTAATTCAGCCATCTTATCCTCTGGATGCTCTTCCTTATGAACAAGACCTGCATGGTGATAAGTACATGGCACACTTCTCAGTGCTCCTTCGTGACCAAGACACAGTTTGGACTTGGGCGCCACATAGTCTCCAGTGCCACCTGCCCAGCGTCACATGAGTCTTCAGTATTTCTGTCTCCTGAGAGTTGGCATGACAAGTATACATTTGGCCTTAGCATGTGGCTATGTGAGATCATTGGCTTGGATGAGGACATGGGGTGAATTCTCTCAGGTTTCCCCAAGGAAAGGTGAAGTGAAGATTGACTGCAGGGTAAGGTTAATAGCCTTAGCAAGATTCTGCCTCACACTGTGTCAGAGCACAGAGAAACCACTCAAGCATTAACCAGGGATTTAATTCTGTTGACAGATAGCCCAGCTATGCACTGAATAATCTCAGGGGTGAGCCTCAGCTATCTAAGGGAGCTCAATAAATAGTACCCCTCCTTTCTCATATTAGAACTGAAAGTGGAGGGGAACTTGGAGTAATTTGCTGGGGACTGTATCGGTTACTCTTCTCATTACTGTGACAAATATCTGAGGGAAACAACTTTATGAACTTATTTTGGTTCAACAGTTTTGAAGAGTCACAGTCCAATATGGCTGGGCTGATGAAGCAGGCCTACTAATGGTAGCAGGAGTGTTTGATGAACTCCTATTCACATTACCAGGACAGGATGCAGTGTGTGTGTGTGTGTGTGTGTGTGTGTGTGTGTGTGTTTGTGTGTCTAGGGGTTATACCTCCAAACACCCATCCTAAACAACTGGTTAACCTTTATCCAGCTAGTGCCTACTTCCTAAAGGTATCACAGCTTCAAATGTGAGTGTCACAAGCTGCAGACAGAGCATTGAGAAAAAAAATGAATTCATGGAGAATAGTCTAGATTCATACCATGGCAATGTGGAAAGGCAGCTTTTGACATGGCTCTCGGTGATATGAACCCCCTGGTGGTCCCTGTGTAATCCCCTCCCCAGAGTGTGGGAAAGACTTTATAATTCGCTTCTAACTAATAGATCGTGACAGCTGTGCTGGGATATCATTTCTGTGATTATGTCACACGAGACTGTAGCTTCCAATTTGCCAACAAACTCTCCACTTACTCTCTCTTTCTGATGAATTTGAAGGAGCTGGGGTGCAGAGACATTTGAGAGGCAAGAAATTGAAGGCAGCTCCTGTCAACAATACGGTGAGAGAACTGTAGCCCTCTATTCCCCAAGAAAGGGACTCAATAATCATAGGACATTAGAGATAGGTTTTTCTGTAGTTGAACCACTAGAGGAAAAGTTTTCCCAGGCTCACAGCTTCATGGAAGCCTTACAAAAAAACCTTGGCGTAGGGAAAGAGCTAAGCCACACAGAGTCCTCATTAACAAAAACTGTGAGATGATGCTGAATGTGTGTTTTAAGTTGTTAAGACAAGCTAGCAGTGGGTCTTTGTTTCTAAGCAATGGATGGGGAATATAAGTGGGTTTTGGAAATGGGTTGACTTATTGGTAGGTTCTGACATAGGCTACCTGCTCAGTCTCTAATGGTGCTGATCAATGGTATTCTTATTAATTAGGTGGCTGTCTCTGTGTGCTAGTTGGCTTTTTGTCAACTTTATGCAAGCTAGGGTCATTGGGAAAAAGGAACCAGAGTTGAGAAGATGCCTCCATTGGACTGGCCTGTAGGAAGCCAAAAACAATCTTGTGGCTAATTTTGTTTGTTAGATGAATGAGGTAGAGGGCCCAGCCCACTGTGGGCAGTGCCTTCTCTGGGAAGGAGACACTGGATCACATAAGAATTCAGGCTCAATGAGCCATGGAGAACAACCCAATATAATAGTTGTCCTCTGTTTTCTCTGCTTCATTTTCTCCACTTAGTTCCTGCCTTGACTTCTTTTCAGCATAAATTATAAACTGTTGACTAATAAACCATTTCCTTCCAAAGTTGATTTACCCATGGTGTTTTATCACATCAATAGGAAGATCTAGAACACTGGTAAAACCTGCCCCCACCCCCACCCCATGGGAACAGGAAAAAGAATGTTGTCAGTGAATCATTTTCTATGTTACTGGTGGAAGAAGGAAGGCTGCTAATCCAGTTTGGTCCTCTTACTGAAGTAACCAGATGCTGTGATGTCCAACCAGGTCCATTGGAAAAACAGACTAGAGAGAAGGCAGAACCTTTCTTTTAACTAGTCTTTCCAAATATGTAAATGAAAATGGGTTAGGTGTCATTGAGTTTCCTGGTTTCCCAGAGACCCAGGAAGCAACTCCATGGAGAGGAAGAGTATGGCAGAGGGGAAGGGGATGGGAGATGGGGAAAAGAATTCTGGGAGACAGAATGGGAGGACAGGGGTCAACATTTGGGATGTAAATAAATAAAATAATTAATTAATAAAAATAAAGGATGTCCTTGTGATTTATAAAATATGTTTAGGGAAAACAAACAAACAAATAAACAAACAAAACTCTTCTCATACTAACCAGACTAACTAAAAAAAAAAAAAAAAAAAATCAAGGTTCCTGTATTGATTTGAAACATGCTCACTTTTATGGTCTGCATTCCATGCAAGAATTAGCAACACAAATAACTATTGAGATTATCACCTTTTTCAAGGCACAGCCTAGGTGCCAGGCCATAATTGATAGCAAATGACCAGAACTCTATATGCTGAGTTTGCTTTCTCCACAGACCAATTTCTATAAGATTAAGAGGCAAAATATTTATCAGGGAAGGTTACTGAGATGAACCTGTGGAAGGGATGGTGACGCTTCAGATGAGGCAGAGGGAAGAATAGAGCTGTGAGCCAGTCCTGTTGAAAACCTCAGCTGGGAACACAAGACATGTGTAGGGGTGGCAGTGGCTTGAGTTGACATCCTTGGCTAATGGATTGTTTTCTTATAACACTGGTTTTTAGCAGGCAGAGATTTGGATAAAGGTGAAATACCACCAGTATTTCTATTACCTTGAGTAGTAAGTCCTTTGACAGGGCAGGTTAGAAAATAGAACCTGTTCTTGGGTGGAAGATGTCTCTAGGAAGAAAGGTATTTCCAAAACTCCATCCCTCCCTGATCTTCACTTGATCTTAGCCAAAAGGCCGAGAAGTGATTCCCTCCCTGATCTTACCCCCCCACACACCTTTTTTTTTTTTTCCTCAAAGTAGAGAATATGATGCTAGAAGCTGGGCTAGATTATTTCCTCTGCCAGTTCACACCAGCCTCACAGGCACTTCAGCATCTGGCAGCTGCCGAAGTAGGAACCAATCTTCCTGAAATGTCTCCCTGCAGAAAGTGTTCTTAGGTGCTGAAGACGGGGAGGAGGGACTGCTTGGCTGTGGAACTGGAAGCTTGTCTGGACGGTTAGTAAAGGAAGCATCCAGTGATTGTAAGGTGCTTATGTTTCTATTGTTTATTGTTGCTGTTGTTTGTCTGTTTTGTTTTATTTTACTAAAGATACTGTTTGGAAGATTCCTCTCTTTGACACCCATGGGACAGTTCATTGTTTTAATTTATCAATAGGTAGTTGTATAGATGGCAGGTTGAAGAAGAACCAATGTCTGATCTCTCTTAAGGCCATCACTCCAGTGATAGAAGCATTCCTGACACTGCTTGAATGACCAAGAATCAGAGACCAGATAGACCAGGGACATACAGTATAAAACTAAATGCCACTAGTCTAATAGTCTAAAAAAAAGTAGTGATAAAATGTCTCTGAATGGTACTCTTCTATACTCATACATTAGTTCCTTATTCAGCCATCATTAGAGAAGTTTCACTCTGCAGCAGACCCGTAGCCAGAAATTATACACACACAGAGAGATAGAAAGACAAGGAGACAGATAGAGAGGCAGAGAAAGAAGAGACAGAGAGACAGAGACAGATAGCGTGGAACAACAGCTCTGAATGGGATGTCTTTATCAAATCCTTTTCCTCAAAGCTCAAGGAATCCTGTGGAAGAGGAGGCAGAAAGAGTTTAAGAGCCAGAGAGAATGGAGGATACCAGGAGAATATGGGCCTCTAGACAACTGAACAAAGCTCATAGAGACTACCACGGCATGCATTGACCTCCACCAGGTCCTCTGCATATATATATTATAGCTTTCAGTTTAGTATTTTTTATGGGACATTGGTTTAGAATTTGTGTGTGTGTGTGTGTGTGTGTGTGTGTGTGTGTGTGTGTGTGTGTGAATGAATGGGTCTCTGATTCGTGTGCCTTCTTATAGGACTTTTTGCCTTCTGTTAGTTTGTCTTGTCTAACTTCAATGTGATGATTTCTGTTGTATGTGATTATATTTTGTTGTGTTTTGTTGTTTTCTCTTAGAAGCCTATTCTTTTCTAATGAGAGACAGAAAGGAAAAGGAGTTATGGAGATCTTGGGAGGAGTAGAAGGAAACTATAATCAGGATATATTGTATGAGCAAAGAATCTATTTTCAATTAAAAGGAAAATAAAAATTAAAATTAAAAAACATTATAGGTTGAAAGAAATTGAATCACATCATTTTATTCCTTCTTGTACTCCATCCAATTCTTCCCATGCTCCCTTCAAATTCATGGCCTTGATTTATTTAATTATTATTGTTATATATTTAAGTGTATATAAATATAGCCTAAAATCAAAAGTTGAGGAAG
Source organism: Mus musculus (assembly GCF_000001635.26). Classification (NCBI taxonomy): domain Eukaryota; kingdom Metazoa; phylum Chordata; class Mammalia; order Rodentia; family Muridae; genus Mus; species Mus musculus. The sequence continues at coordinate 81,969,168 of NC_000067.6, read as the reverse complement.
AAAAAGAATGAGGAGGAGGAGGAGGAGGAAGGGGGAAGGGGGAAGGGGGGAAAGGAAGGGAAGGGAAGGGAAGGGAGGGGAGGGGAGGAAGGAAGGAAGGAAGGAAGGAAGGAAGGAAGGAAGGAAGGAAGGAAAGGAAAGGAAGAAAGGAAGAAAGGAAGAAAGGAAGAAAGGAAGAAAGGAAGAAAGGAAGAAAGGAAGAAAGAAAGAAAGGAAGAAGAAAGGAAGAAAGAAAGAAAGAAAGAAAGAAAGAAAGAAAGAAAGAAAGAAAGAAAGAGGAGAAGAAAGAAACTAGACACACAGAAGTTAAGACCTAGAAACTATGGATGACAGAGATAAAATTAAGTTCAAAGACATTTTACATTGCCAATAATTTTTTGTGTAGAAATAAAATTTTCATTCACTTTTTGCTAAGTTTTCAGGCCCTGATTAAACATCGGACCAAATGTATCATGTTTTCTTCAGTCTGCAAATATGCCAATAAACTTTGGAGATGGGTGGAAATTGGACTGTTAGCCTGGGTTTCTCTTTCACAGCAACTGTCCCTCTAGTAATAAGCTTGATTTCAATAATAACTGTATGATATCACATCCCTTTCTTGATTTCTAGTATCATATTTTATTTCAAAAACACTCTGTCATTAGCCAGCAGCTTTTTCATGTAACGTCCCATTTAAGCTTTCAATAATGCAAGATCCAGTGACTCACAGGGGTGGGTGAGCTGTGAATCTCATCTAGCTACTAAGAATTGGATCAAGATTCAAACGTGGCACCTCTAATTCAGATTCAGTCCTTTAAAAGAATGTTAACCACGTTTAGGAGATTTCTTCCCCCCTTAAATAGGTCAAATAGTCCCTTCAAACATGTGGTCGCCAACAATCATTTTTCTTTGCTGTTTATATGTTTGCCTATCAACAACAGAGAAAATTTACTTCAATTTCACTACTATAAAATAAAGTTTAAATGAATGAAATGGAAGTTTCTTCTTGACCTAGAAAAACAAAACAAAACAGAAAACAGGAGACAGATTCAGCATTTACAGTCATCCAGCTAATCCAAGGATTTGCATAGAGTTTTCATTGTCTTTGTGAAATGTTGTGGACTGCTATGCTATTCAATTGAGTAACAACATTAGAATTTGGACTTTGAAATAAAGACAAACAGATAAGTCTTGGTGATACACAAAGGCTGGCCTCTTTTGCCTTGGATTTGAAGACAGGGATTTCTGTGTTGTTCAGTGATTAAGGGTGCCAAATGTAGCCAGGAACTATTTCAGCAATCATAGATGTTGTTTTTCCAATTGAGCCAATCTGCCAGATTGGCAGACAGAAAACTAACAGAAATATTAAATATAGACAGCGTCTATAGTTGAATCTTGTTTTCCCTCTCTCTTCTAGAAGCCACTATAAAATAGTAGCTTGTATGGAGGTCATTATGCACACACACAGATACACACAGCCTGCTGTGTATTCACACTGTTAAATTAAGCCTTTGTAAGCTCTATAACTAGGTGCCAAAGCAGTTGTTGTCAATGTATGAAGTGATTGAAGTGGTCTTTTATTTATGATACTCTACTCAGACATTCACTGTTGGCTCCTTGTCACACTGGGGAGGACAGCCTGCTCTGTTGATCCACACACCTTGGGGAATCATCTTAGAAGACTGTCTGTTCTTCAGTTTCCAAATTTACACTCTTGAGGTCTTGTGCATTTGAGGGATGTGTATTTGGTGATCTTAATGAATGGCTAGCTTTATTTTCAGCATTTGTGCGCATGCACAGCCAACAAAAATTCAAGTTTACATGCAATCCTCCTGGACATAAATGTATCAGAAGTGAACATAGCCTCTGTGACCACAATTTATGCAGAGCAAAACCCTTCCCTCATTTCAGAGAAATGATGATGCAATTACATTGCACCATGCACATGTGGCTTCCTCAGATGCTCCTGAAAGACAAAGGGGCCTTATGTAGACTATATGGGATTGCAGTGTTGTGCTCTGTAAGTTTTCTTCTGTGATTTTCCCAGCTTTCCTTTGAAATGTGTTTCTAACTCTTTTGTCCTGTATTTTTTTTTTTTTAGTTCAAAATAAAATTTTATTTAAATAAGGCTTTATCAGTTTCTCTCTCTCTCTCTCTCTCTCTCTCTCTTTCTTAAAAAGGAGGTAGGGAGTTTTTCTACAAAGCTGGTCAGATGGGAAACACCATTTCCTTCAGTTGGGCCTCATTAATTTGAAAATAAAATGCTTACTGGGCCATCTTCTGCTACGTATGCAACTAGAGACACGAGCTCTGGGGGGGGGGGGTACTGGTTGGTTCATGTTGTTGTTCCACCTATAGGGTTGCAGACCCCTTTGGCTCCTTAGGTACTTTCTCGTCCTGTATTTCTTTAGTAGAAAAATTTCCATATAATGCAAAGAAAATTTTTGTTTGATAGAATACATAAAATACTCACTAAGGAAAACTAATGTTTCTCAAATGATTTTCCTAGTATGTGTGTGTGCATGCATGTATCCTCACACATACATGCATGCGCACACACATACGTACACACACACACACACACACACACACACATACGTACACACACACACACACACACACACACACACACATACACAAACAGGGGCGGGGTTCCATCACAGCTGACTTTCTGATTACTTCCACTTCTTTTTCCATCTGTATAATTATAATTTTGATAACATGTTTGGAGACCAGCATTCTTTGAAATATAGTGTTTTTAATATTAAAAGTGCTGCTTACCATTCATCTTTATGAATGTGTTAGGGGTGATGTCTTCTTTCTGGGCTTTGAAGAGTTTGAGCTCTCTGAATCTATGCAAAGCAGTGAGTGATTTAAGAAGTAAGTAAAGACAACCTACTTCTCTAGACCTTGTTGCCTCTCCACAGGGTAAGATATTTGAGTTTGAATTGGAAAATAATAATAGATTCGCTAGTGATGAGAGAGAAAATTGATAGTTCTTATATAATCCATAGACTGGGCATGGTGCCACATACCTTTCATTCTTTAATACCTTTAATCCCAGCACTTGGAAGGCTAAGGCTAAGGCAAGCATGTTTCTGTGAGCTTGAGGCCAGCTTGGTCTATATACTGAGTTCTAGGCCAGTGAGAGCTACTCTGACTCAAAGAAAGGAAAAGCGAAGCAAGGAAGGAAGGAAGGGAGGAAGGAAGGGAGGCAGGGAGGGAGGAAGAGAGGGAAGGAGGGAGGAAGTAAAGGAAGGACAGAAGGAAGGAAAAAAGAAAGTTGACATTTCAGAATACATGACACTGATAATCTTTTGTAAATAACTATAAACATCTTAATTTCTCAACCTGGCTTTTCATTGTCATGTCACATTTCTACTTCCTCCTTATACCCAGAAGGGCCATGCATGTGGAAGTCAGCAATTATAGCCTTTCTCTTCTGTATAGGAAATCCCTGTATTGAGTAGACTGTGCCTGTTTTGAATGTGAACAATTGATTGATGGCTCACAAACTTTAGTAGTATCTTCTTGAACTTCCTGAATTCCTTTTCTATAGAAGTTTAATAACTTGCCAGTGACTTGGTGGTTTTAGATGTTTTTTTCCTCTGCAGTTCTGCAGTACAGAAGTCTGATCCAAGTCTCTCTAGGCTAAACGCAAGGTGATGGAAGCCTGTACTCCTTCTTGGAGAATCTTTCCTTGTGTTTTCCCAGCTCCCAGATGTGTCCCACTTTCTTGCCTCTTTGCTGTCTCCCATCTTCAAGGCCAGCTATGGGATATCTCATCTTTTCCACATTACATGGCTCTCGTCATCTCGTGGCCACTGCTTTTGCTTCCTTCTCTGTCTCTTTATTCCACTTAAAAAACAAAAAACAAAAAAACAAAAACAAAACAAAACAAAAAAAACAAAAAACCACCACCACCACCAATAACAACAACAAAACCTCTCATGAATAATGTTACATCTCCCATTCCATCCTTCAGGATAAGCACCTGTCCCAATTCGTGATCAGATGAACAAAATTAATCCCATCTGTAACCTTAACTCTCCCTTGGTATAGGGCATTATATATTTGGATGTACATGGATAACTTTGGGGAAATATTATTTTGTCTAGTACACCTTTCCCTTGACTTATAAAGTTGGAGAGTATGTTGCTAGATAACAAAGGTTGACTGATGTTTCTAGACTCAAAGCTGATTCTTCTTGGACAAATGCCTAAGAGCCATATTCCAACCCTAAAAGTTTTTGTTCAGTTGGCCTCTGTGGCAAAGACTGCTTTATGTGGAATCAAACCAGATCCAAACCATTATCTATAGGAGTCTCTGAACACTGTCATAAACAAATAGGGCTCTCTCCTAGTTTCAAGGTAGTATTCCTTTAAGGGGAAATTACCGTTATTCCCAGTATAAGATCTGTCCCTAGTTGACCCATACATTATTAGCATTTTAGTGGACATTTACTGGCATATTTGGCTTTGAGAAGAGAGCACAGAGGCTTCAGCCCTCTAGGACTCTGCCTTCGTGTGGGTTCAAACAAGCCCCACCATCAGCAGAAGCTGTCTCCCGTGAACCCTGACCAGACCATTTTAGAAGGAATCTACAGGCTCCCAATCTTCCTGCTTCTGTCTTTGAGCTACACTTTGAAGTCCTCCAAAATATGCAATTTCCCTCTTTCTAGAGTTCAGAATTCCAGCTGTGTTTCTAGGTGTCAGGTTTGTCTGCCTTACCTTGACATCTGCCTGTGTTCTGAATGTGTGCTAGCTTAGTATCTTTACTTGGTCTACTGACTTGTGTTTTAGTTTTCTGTACTTTTTTCTTTTCATATTTACCCCTCCTCTGACCTTTACTTTTTAATTTGTAGACACCTCAGAGGCAAGTAGAACTTTCTCCTCGGGTCTACCTGAGCTGACTAACTTATAATCCACTCATCTCTGGGTTTGTCTCTTCCAATTCCTGGAGCTTTGAGCTTTGACTGGACATGGGCAGTGGTAAGACTTATAATATGGAGGAAATTGGCTTACCATGGAAAGCCTTTGATGGCAAGCAGTATCAATAAAGTGCAAAGGGGCAGCTCTTTGTAAGGAATGTGAGGGGTAGGAGTTAAGCCATTCCTTCCTTTGCATTCTGGTATCAGCTATGGAGAAGAGCTGGGGGTGGAGGAATCCCAAATATTTTTAACTGCAATGATGTTGTGATTGAGGGGGAAAATGATGTTGCATGAAGAAAATTTGTCTTGAAGTCTTTCCCCTTAAATTGGCACAGGTTATTAGTTTTTAATTTTGGGGTAGGGTAAACCTTTAAATGGAAAGTAACTTCTTGATTTTTAGTTACTTACAAGTAGTTTTTACTAGGACTGTTTGAGGATGAAAAGAGGGGGAAAGATACCAGGAAATTCAGCACTGAGAGCAGTACTCCTCAGGGATCTTGTTTGACATTTCAGTAGCACCCGAAACATGGTTTGGCAGTGACTGTGTTTTGCAAAGAAGGCTCAGATAGTGGTAGTAGGTACCCATTGGCCCAAATTCCTCTGAAGTAATTATCTTCATCAAGAGAGAAAAGTTCTTCCTCTGCATAAAATATAGGGAGGGTGTGGCATGGAGAGACAGAGTGATAGAGACACAGAAACAGAGAGACACAGAGATAGAGAGAATCAGAGGCAGACAGACACAGTGAAAGTGTGGGAAGAGAGAGGGAATGTGGCAGAGACATACACATAGAAACAGAGAGAGAGAGAGAGAGAGAGAGGGAGAGAGAGAGAGAGAGAGAGGAGAGAGAGAGACAGGGAGACAGAGAGACAGAGAGACAGAGAGACAGAGAGGAAATCTGACAGGTAGTCTGGAAGACCCTTGGAACCATGGAAATCTGACTGAGAATGTTGGGAACTTCCCTGAGGATTTTTGCAGGAAAGATGGAAGGTGAGCTAGAGAACAATTGTGATGCATGCTTCTAATGCAATCTTTAATATGCATGCCTCTACTGCATTCTTTAATATGCATGCTTCTATTGCATCCTCTAATCCTCAGCTGTAGGGACTCAATTGGATACTGGAGGGTAGTAGAGTGAGGATAGTAAGAGAAGCATTGCATCTGCAGCATCCTACCCTGCTAGTTACAAACTAACCATCTTTACCCCAGAAGGAACCTTTTAGAGTCCTCTGGACAACATTGGGGGGATGAGTATGGCTTCTAGTTTTCCTTGATTATTCTTCACGTGACCCTAAAAATATATATTTAGCTCCTTGTATACCTGTTATATAAAATGAGAGTGGTAATAGCTGGAAATACATATGTAGGCACCATTTAAAGTTAATAATAATAATAGTAATAATAATGATGCTTATTAGTGTTTTCATGCTGAACTGATGACTTGGGGGATAAACTGAGAGAAGGAGCCCATGAGTTGTGGTCTGATCTTGCTTCTCCCAAGGGTTAACTTGGGGATAGGAACAAGCTAGCATTTTCACTTTTCCAGGGACTGACTTCAGAGCTTCGGCTCTCTGCACCCTTCAATTTAAATCTCTGCTTCTTTTGGCTTAACTGTAAAACTGCGGTCTTCTACGTCTTATTTTGCCCAGGCTTAGTTTTAGAATGTCCCCTTGTATCTAGTTTGGCATTCCACAGATCTTTAGGCTGATTTCACACTCCATTGTACCAAAGGTTAGAAGTCAATTTAAAACAGGACAAGAGTGGACAGTTACAGCATTTGGCACCTTGGTCTCCTTTTTATACAGTGTGAAGCATTTTAGAGACACTACCCTCAGCAGGGTTCTCGCATTAGCTCTGGTTTGAATTAGTCCTTCCAATCTGGGAGGTAAGAGTCAAGCCTGGAGGTTAAATGGACATATTCAAGTTCAGAAACAGAGAGCCTTTTGAAATGTGGGTACATAGCTAAAACTTAAGCCTTCTTTTTTCTTTTAAGTTATATTTTATTTCTCCTTTCCCATTTCTTTTCTCTGGAATCACATATATCCTCTGAAACTGATAAAAAAGAATTCTGTACCTAGAAGAGATGAAAGTAAAGTACAAAATCAGTTTAACTTTGTGCCCCTCCTCTGTTGTGGATGGAGATTTTCTTACTGATCAGGAGGCATAAAAGAGAAGGCTATAGTTTACAACTCTCACTGAATCCTTACTTATATATTCTAGAATTGTGAGTAGACTTTTCTCTGACTTCCCATCCTTAGATGTTCCAGGGCTATAGTCACTGGCTGTGGGTACTTACAAAGTAGAACCTATTTGTAAGAATATTGGGAGAAAGAGTAAAGTAGGAAGGGAGATAAAGGGATGAACAAAGAGGAGGAGGAGGAGGAAGAGGAGGAGCAGGTGAAGACAAATGCTGTTATTCTAAGTAATTACTGAAAAAGAAAATATTTCCTAGTAAAATCCAAAATACCATATTTCTTTCTTTTTCATTATTATTTTACTCTAGAATAAGGAAACATTTTAAAGGTTTTGAGTAAACCAGTAGCTTTAACTCACAGGCAAGTGAGTTAAAGGTCTGCCTTTATGGATATTCAAGTTAATGGCCCTTCTATGCAGCTAGACACCTTTTGACTGTTATCACCAGTATTCTGCCTTTTGAATATTCTAAGTTATTTACCAGGGCTTCTAATTCCTGCCCTCCCCCCCATCATTTGCTATGGGTTGGTTTTCTTTTTTTTTTTAAACTTTAGGATTTCCAAAATTAGTCCAGTTTATGGAGTTAGCAAATTCCTTGCTAATACAAAGGACAAAACACCCTCATGTCACCAAGTGGCTCTTTCCATTCAGTATAGGTTTAACGTACAAAGTCAGAAGTAGCTCAGTTGTTCTTTGCTTAGCCTCCTGGTGCACCTAGGAAGAACCTCATGTCTCCCATTCACTGCTAAAACAGACAGCAGTGTTCTGTCCAGGCTCTTAGTCAAACATCAAACTTCACAAATCCATTCTAAAGTATAATTTGTAGTGGTAGTGTTGACATGATAAGTTTACCATGGTGTTGTTCAGTTCCCCAGCAAGGCACATATCTGAATATTAAGAATATCATTTAGGGGGTGGGTGGGTATGGGGGACTTTTGGTATAGCATTAGAAATGTAAATGAGCTAAATACCTAATAAAAAATGGAAAAAAAAACAACCTGAAAAAAAAAAAGAATATCATTTATAGCCCTGTACTGATGAGAAATTACATAACACAAAACATATCTCTCATTGACCCTAGCCCAATGTTCAAGAAAGCCTCAGGTATCCATCCAAATAGAAGCATTGTAATATGGCTCATTTATTAATGCTCTATTTGAGGAGATAGAAATTGCTCATGATAATTCTAGATGTTTACTTCAGTGTAAGATTTGGTATGTGCCAATAGTGATGGGCTGTGTATCTGAGCAGCTCTGCTATCTCTATCACCACTCTTTACAGATGCTAAGTGTGTGCAGGGGTGCATGCATATGTATGTGTGTACATACATGTGGAGTCCAGGAGTTGATATCAAGTGTGTGTCTCAATTCTTCTTTGCCTTAAAAAAACAAACAACAACAACAACAAACCCCAGTCTCTCACTGAATCATATTGTTGCTGATTTGCTAGAGCAGCTGTCTAACAAGCTCTAGGGATTCTCCTGTTTCTACCTCTGTGGTATTGGGATTATAGTTCCATGCTGCCATATTGCTCAATTTACATGGGTTCTGGGATTCGAACTCAGATCCCCATGCTTGCACATCAAGTGCTTTAGTTACTGATCTGTTACCAAAGCCCAACTCTAGCGATTCCTGAATGTCAGAATAAGTGGGCATGTTTATTTTCTTTTTCATGATGCTGGGCATTGAACTTTACATGTGCTAGTAGATTGTTGTACCACTGGGCATCAACTCCAGCTTGATCCAAGGCATATCTCATTGGATGTTATGTATACTTTCGATACATTTAAGTTTACCTAGAAGTGCCATTCCAAATGGAAGATTGTATTGTAGGGCCAAGTGAGAATCTTTCTCAGCATTCCTTAGCAAGATCTTTTAGAGTTCACTAAATTAATATTTTAAACTGCTTAGCTTTTTGCAAACTTGCTGAACATTACCAGACACAGGCCATGCAAAGGTCACCTTTGTAGGTGATTTGTATACTTCTAGCCCATATGTAGTCTATGTCAAGGATCTTCTCTTATATCAACAAGAAAGTAATAGGACTTTGAAGGAAGAGCCCTGAGAGCACTGGCTTCGTGATAACCCCTGATCCTCTGAATGGTTATCTGAAGATTCTCAAAACAGTCTGCTCATGTAACTTGTTCTTAATCCTATCTATAATTCTTCTGGGTAAGGAGCCTGCAAAACAAAGTGTGCCACCCTCCACTAGCCGAAACTGAGAGCCAGACGTTAGTTTAGAGCCTTACTGATGTTGTTTTCAAATAGTCTTGAGCCTCTTTCTACTTTGAGGAGGAGCTTAATACCATTTAATTTAAAAATGACTATTTTCGGTTTTCCCATGGAGGTGTATGAAAACAAAGAAAAATTCTAACACCTTCCCCCAGTGCTTACTGGGTGGGAAATCATGGGCAAGCCTTTTTCTCTCATGGTCAGCTAATTCTGGGAAGAAGACGTCAAACAATCAAGCAACTGCATCTCTCTGTAGAACTTTTTGTTTGTTTGTTTTTTTCGAGACAGGGTTTCTCTGTATAGCCCTGGCTGTCCTGGAACTCACTCTGTAGACCAGGCTGGCATCGAACTCAGAAATCCGCCTGCCTCTGACTCCCAAGTGCTGGGATTAAAGGCGTGTGCTACCAGGCCCAGTTTCTGTAGAACTTTCTTAAAGGCTCTTTTCCATCACTTAGGGTAGCCATGGTGGCTTCAGGATAATAAAGCAGTGGTTCTTAACCGGTAGGTTGCAACCTTTTGGGGATCAAAAGATTTTTTCGCAAGTGTTGCTTGTCAGTTATCCTGCGTTTCAGGTATTTACATTATGAACCATAACAGTAGCAAAATTACAGTTATGAAGGGGCAATGAAAATAATTTTATGGCTGGGGTCACCACAATGTAAGGAACTGTTTTAAAGGGTCCCAGCATTACATTAGGAAGGCTGAGAACTACTGATAAAGCATACAGAAACATGTAATCAGGTTCCTCAAAGTGTGTGTGTGTGTGTGTGTGTGTGTGTGTGTGTGTGTGTGTGAAGGACCAGGGTCATTCTTCATTTTTAATCAATCATAGGCTAATACTTTTGTAAGAGAATACAAAAGACTTGCCAGAAATAGACATATCCCACCCAGGTTTCATCCCAAGACCTGCAGTAAACTTTGGGAAAGTGAAGACTGGTTCTTTCTAAAGATAAGCAGCTTGGAGAATGACAAGCAGATATTCATAGCAACTGATAAGTAGGTAAGATCACTGTGGGAATCACCCAGGAGAGGCATTTCCTCCTAGACTTAGCACTTGAAGAAGGTACCCAGGAAGGGTGACAGTGATGCCTCTGCCAGGACTGGATAAACATTGATGATATGGCTGGGTGTCTGGTCTATCAGGATTTTCAAGAGTGAGAGATCAGAGAGGGATTTCTATATCTGGATTTGCAAGATCATGACTCCCATGCACTGCGATGCTCAGGGGACTGCCAAACCTCATACAGTGAGTTCATGATCAATCAGGAGCTGGAAACCCGGCATTTTGACTTAAAAAGTTCTTTGCTTGGTAGCATTTACCGCTCTTTCATTCCTATGAGCGTGTCATCCTGTTGTATCAAATAAGACACGGAAAAGAGGTGAATCAGAGTGAGGAAATCACTAGAAAGAAGGTAAGGTATTGGCTGAAAGACAACCAAGAAACCAAAGCATAAAGCAAACAAGTGCGCAAACATCCCAAGGTCTTTACAAGTTTTCAATACAGATCAATGATCATAAAGTTAGCGTAAGGTAAGAAAATGTCATTTAAGTTTTTTTATTAGATATTTTCTTTATTTACATTTCAAATGTTATCTGCTTTCCTAGTTTCCCCTCTGAAAACCCCTTATCCCCTTCCCCCTCCCCCTGCTCACCAACCCACCCACTCCTGCTTCCTGGCCCTGGGATTCCCCTACACTGGGGCATAGAGCCTTCACAGGACCAAGGGCCTCTCCTCCCACTGATGACTGACAAGGCCATCCTCTGCTACATATGCAGCTAGAGCCATGAGTCCCACCATGTGTACTCTTTGGTTGGTGGTTTAGTTTGACCAGGCAACGGCATGCATAACGTGATTTGTAAATGTTTGATTTAAAATGATTAAAGCTGAAATGTCTCTACAGGTAAAGGGAGAAGCTTCATTTTCATGGAAAGAATTATGTATGCTGCTTGAAGTGCCTCCTCTATCAAAAGGAGAAAGCATATTTTGGGGTATGTGGCAGACCATATTAAACATATAATTATTCTTCAGCCACTGTTAGTCATACTTACAGTAATCAGATGGCTTTCATAGTATCTTTGTACTTGGTTCAGATATTTCCAAGTGTTCCGAAACGGCTAACAAATCCCTGAAAGCATTATGCCCTGTGGTTAGACACTTGCAGAGCAGCAGTTAAAGGGGATATATAATCACTCTGTTCAAAGGCAAGTAAATAATTCACTGAAAATGGCATTGAGGTTTAAGTAGAAAGTTCTTTGAAGGAGAAATACAACCTAAGCTAGAAAATAGAATGTAAAAAAATAAATATGATTGATTAAAACTTGAAATCAGTGGAAAATATTAGAGAGTTTGGTCTATTTGAATGAGATGGAGGAAGTCAATAATGTGTGAACCTACAATTCTGTTCTCATGGGAAAACAGCTCTCTCTCTCTCCCTCTCTCTCTCTCTCTCTCACACACACACACACACACACACACACAGATTGATTTTGATCTAAAAAAATCTAAAAGTGTGGACTGCATATGATACTAAGTTTCCCTGGTATTTTTACAAAGCTATGCATAGTGGTACTGATGTATGAATAGGAATATGTAATTTAATCAGCTGCATTTCTGTGCATATATATGCATACACATGCACACATGCAGATAATGTGCTGTAACTGACTCTTTGTATCCCTCTCAGTGTACATGTTAAAATCTAAGGTCCCAGCATGATGAAGAACTAATCTCTAGGTGTGTGTGTGTGTGTGTGTGTGTGTGTGTGATTAAATCACAAGAGACTTTGAGAATTGGGTTACGATCTTGGGAAGGATCCACTGGGACCTGCAAGCAGCCCACTTGCCTACCACATGATAGTTCTCTTAGGGACCCTGGCTTTATTGATGTTCTTAACTTTGGTCTTTTCAGACTAAGACTATGGATATAAATAATTTGTGTGTGTGTGTGTGTGTGTGTGTGTGTGTGTGTGTGTGTTTGAGCCACCTATGTATATAATCTTCTGTTAGAAGTCCATACCGACTGAGGTAGGAAAGGGGCAGTAAGACCATCAAATGAAAGTTATCTGAGTGGAGAAACATTAATCAAGCAGGCAAGAGAGAAATGCATGGTTTATGTAGGTGTCTTAGGTTCTGGGAACTGAAATGATGGAGAATCAGGTTGGTGGTAGGCAGGGAAATCCTCTGCAGGCCTAACAGAAATGCCAAAGAGCTTTCAGCAGGGTGAGACCCACTTCTGGGTCAGAAGAGATTACTCCAATAACTGGGTTAAAATAGATATTGGAGTAATTTTAGTTGTAAATTCTTATCAACTGTGCATGTCTGGATTAGCTACACCTGTTTTGAATGCTTTGATGTATCTGATCTACAGCCAACCATCTTGTCCCAGATTTGAATGACTCATGCTAAGTGGGGATCAGCGAGGAGGCTGTGGAGAGGGGATGGGAAATGGGCTCATCTATCTGATAGTAGAATGGTGGTACCCAGATGCTGTCTGGAGGATCTCGTGTGACTTGGTGGCCAGGCATAACTTCATGTGTCTTTCCTTGGAGGGGGATAGTCTTATCTTCCCATGGCTTAATTCTTTCCTTTTATGACATTGCTATTCAAAGTGTGGACCCCAGTGAGAGCTGCATCAGAGGTACTTGGAATCAGGGCAAAATGTGTGGACTTATCTCATAGGTATTTGAGCCAAAATTGCTTTTTATCCAACTCCTAGGTAATTTATATTAAAGATTTAGAGACATTTTTAAAGCAATGGTTTTTAAGCTCTCTCTCTCTCTCTCTCTCTCTCTCTCTCTCTCTCTCTCTGTGTGTGTGTGTGTGTGTGTGTGTGTGTGTGTTGCCAGAGACCAAAGTTGGATTTCTTCCTTAATTGCTCTCCACCCAGTTTTTTAGTCAGCATCTCTCACTGAACTTGGAGGTCCTCTATTTACCATTATCTGCCCTTTACTGCCTCTTCAGTACAACAGGATTACAAAAACTGCTTTGGTTCCTGGCTTGTTACATGTATTCTGAGGATCTAAAATCAGGTCCTCATGCTTATATGGAGAACACTTTATAGACTGACTTGCATCCCTTCATCCTCTTTCAAACATTTAAACTAAGAACTTCCCATATGGCAAGAAAGACATTTTATTGATCTAAAGAAAATGCCACAGTCATTCATATACACACACACACACACACACACACACACAGAAAGAGAGAGAGAGAGAGAGAGAGAGAGAGAGAGAGAGGGGGGAGAGTCAGAGACAGAGAGACAGAGGGATCAACTGTTTTAAGGAACAAAACATATTTTGTTGATTTTTCATTCTAAAAAATATCAACATTCACACCATCAGTTCCATAATTTACTAATAACTTGTACGTGAGAACTTTGGTCCTAAAATTTCAAATTTCAAGCCAATGTCAGCTTTGCTGTGAAATTCCAGAGATATTCTCAGTTTACAGGTAAAATATAAGTTAAATTGAAAATAGTCTTTCAATCTCAAGATATTATTTTCATACACATTTTCAGAAAGATTTTGTTTTTGGTATCACTTGATTGCTAGCAAAAAATGTCCTAATAAGTATAAAAAGGAATATAAGAAGAAACAGAAGCTCTGCTAATAATGAAAAATAGAATAAAATTAATTCTATGTTTCTGGTTAAAATTGTATATTATAAATTAATATTTGCTTTTATTTGTTTGCTTTTAGAGACAGTGTTTAACTTTTTAGCCCTGGTTCATCTGGAACTCACAATATAGCTAAGGCAGGTATATAACTCATGACAATTCCCCTGTCTCTGCCTCCTGATTGGCTAATTTTTAGTGTTATGGAATATTTCTTGATAGGAGAAGTTGGTTATACACTATTATTAAATACATTGGATATAACATTTAGCACCACTGTGTCAAGGTTAGGATTTATTCTAGAAATGCATTTCTCAAACTGTTTTTGTTAGTAGAATGGAACCTGGCAGGGCAAAGGCCCCCATAGCCTAATAGTTCTATTCATTCCACTCTATAGAAGGGAATGTAGTACTAGAGTGGAACATGTCACTGTATAAGCAAATTTTTGTGGTTTGCCCCAGCAAAGTGGTGAGAGAAGACTGGCATACGAATCACAATCTATGCATGCCTGAAGGTGATTGTGAAACTGCATCATCCAGATGCCTTTGGTGGAAACATATATGTCCATGCACTCTGGGGTTAACCAAGTAATCCACAACAATGTTCAGTGTAAATAAAAAAGCCAAGCCAAAAGTAATCCATAAGTAAAAGGCATTTGGAAACCATACCCGTGTGAAGACTCCACTCACAACCAAATGTACTTTTTGAAAATGGCATGGAGTCTGCAAGCTGTGCTCCATTAGAGACTAGTAACCTTGTCATCGTTACACGTTCACCCTAAATTAGAATCATCTGCACACTCTATAAAGCAAGCATGTAGTTGCAAACATGCATCCTAGTGAATTTTAAGTTTAAGACAGGCCCAATATATAGTCTTTGAATGAATGTAAAAATAACAGTAAATAATTTATTGAACCATTGGGCTGGAGAACCTGTGAGTTTTGGGGCAGCCTAAGGTATGCTAGATCATGTTTTAAGACTAGAGCATAATCAGTGACCAAGGTCACAGCTAAGCTATCTGGTTATAGCAGTGATATCCCATGGTATTTTAAGGCAACTGATCTAAAAGAATTATTATCCGTGCTCTAAAGAATGCAGGTAAACCCACTCAGACCTGGCTTGGAACTAAGTCTGGATGACGCTATATGGTTCTATACCCATGATCCATGTCTAGGTAAGGGATAGTAAAAAAGATTCACCTTAGACCCTAAGCTTAATTGATTTGTACTGGAGGCTTGGGTAACCTTTTTGGAGTCCCAATTGGTAAGGGTCTTGGCTCAGAACATTGAACAGTGGAACATGACCACACAAATTGGTTTATTCTATTTGTCTCAGACATTGCCCCTCAAGTTCTAGGGCAGGGAGTGGGTCCTTCATCACCACACAAGCTTACAGTGAAGTGTCTTTCTAGATCTATTGGCTTCCTTCTTTTCATTCTCATCTACCTCCTGGTTTCCAGATAAATAATGTCTAATTAAATTTGAATTTCTGGCTCACAAGAAATTCATTTCTCATATCTGAAATCCTTCAGAGAACATTGTTAGACAAATACATGATTTATATGAAATTAAAACTTAATTAGACATCCTGTGTTTTTATTTGCTAAATTTGATACCTGAACCGTCTGACTGTGTTCCTGCACAAGAGTTCCTTGTGGCCTCTGTAATCTCCAGAAGTATGAATGTCAATGAGCAGTAGAATAGGCTTACTATCCCAGTGTGACCCAAGGAAAATATGCAAAATAATTCTGAATTACCAAACTTTTGGTAAATTCAAAGAATGTAGAAAGGGGGAGTAGAAAGAGAGATTTGAAGGATTAGGGCTAGTGGAATTTGGGAGTCAAGAATGTCCAGTATTGGAGGATTAAGCCCCTCCTGGTGGGTAAAAGGCAGCCTGCTGAGAAGTGACTTGCCAAGGGGAATTTAGAGGCAGAAAAGTGGCACAATTTTGTGTTAGATGCTTTCAAATAGGTAACAGTGTGTGAATGAGTTGTTTGTGTGTGTGCACATGTGTGTTTAAGTTTAAAACCTTTGTCATTTTTTGACAATAAGCTTTGTAAAACAGAACAACAGAAAAGCTGGAAAACATATTAAACTTGTGACCAGCCATAGGATGATTTATAGTCTAGGTACTACTATTAAAACTAATTTCCCCAGTGGTTTTACTAGATTTTCCACATGTTGAAGAATTACACTGTAGTGTGGCAGATATGTGTCTTTTCAGCAAATAGCACAAAATGAACAAGGTGTTTGATGACTGTGGGTTGGAGCCAGGATGGAGTTCCATTTTATCTGTCTGCATCTGTAGTAAAACAGTTGACTTTGAGCTTCCTGGAGAATCCAGCATATATTTTTCTTTCACTTCACGGGGATGCTTTATTAAGTAGGGAAATACATGCAGACTGCTCAAGGACTACAAATGAAGTGGAGCAGGAAGATATTCATCAGTAACTTTCACATAAAGCCTAGATGCTCAGCAATTTCAGAGGACGAATACCCACCAGCCTGCAAATGATGCTTCTCTCAAATTGACTGTATTAAGTTCACCTGCTATGCTCTCTCTCTCTCTCTCTCTCTCTCTCTCTCTCTCTCTCTCTCTCTCTCTCTCTCCCTCCCTCTCCCTCTCCCCCTCCCTCTCCCCCTCCGCCTCTCCCTCTCCCCATCTGCCTCTCCCTTTCCCCCCCCTCTCTGTGTGTGTTGAGTGGTTTTCTCTGCAAAGAGGTCATTTTTGCATATTGCATTGATTCAGAGTACTCCAAGAGAGGAATGCGGTGGAAATGGATGAAATATCCTGCAGGTGGGAGTTCTCTAATGATACTTCCTTTGAACAAAAAAGCTTTGTCTGCTCATGTGCTGGTTATAAACAATTTTCCTTATGATTCTGAGCAAAGAACATGGTGACTGTCTCCTGCAGTTCAAAGCAGAGCCAGGGGCATAGCCTCTGCTGCACAGAATTAGCTTCTCTGCAAGTTGCATGCTCAGTGTCAATGAAAACTCAGTATTGCCCTGTCATCAGTGAGACAGTAAGCTGACTGTAGCTCGTGAAACAATCCTATTTGTTTAGCATGTAAGTAGACACACAAATAACACAAAATGTTGCTCTCTTTTTAGCTCGCTTCTCCCCATATAACATGGGTCCTAGAGCTGTTAAAGTGGGAGGGACGTCCATCTGGACTGGTTAGTGAACTAGGGCATCATAGGCAAGGGGTCATGGATGCTCCACATGGATTTCTCCTTCTATTCTGTATGTATCTAACTCTTCCCGCCATGTAACTGAACGCCTGGCATAGTAGGAAAAGTAAAGTAAGAGAGATACTGTGGGTGGAGAAGCATGCTGTGCCTGTGTAGATCATGTGCATAATGAATGGGCTGGCAGTTGGACTCTGCTCTGGAGCCTGATAGAAGGGCCATCATTATACTACATGATGATCCATTACACTCTGGCTAGCTTGGCTACTGCAAATGGTGCAGAGTTGGGAACATCAAGGAGCTGAGCAAACATTCTGCCTTAATAACTCTGTGTTCGGTTTATAAACTGCATGAATAATCTGTGACTCACAGCAATGCTGGTGGTGTAAAAATTAACCCTGTCTCATATTTCTCCATGATTGCACCCTAAACTACATGTGTGGTAGATTCACTTTATAGAAAAGAAAACTCTAGTTGTAGAATCTTATTAAATTAAGCTGTGCTGTAACTCTGAACTGGATGAAGGTTGGCGTTTATTTGGTAATTACTGTATCCCAGGACTAGTTATTAGGACTCTGTATGGATTTTCTCATTTTAATCCATATAGTTGCCCTATTTGTTTGGGTTCTTTGAGAATGACAGGGCTTCTTTTGACTTTTAGTGAGTGTAACTAGAGATGGAATTTCAGTTGATTAGAAGCCACTGAAGCCACCCTGAGCCAGTGGATGAGGCAACATGGGTGTGGAGAGAGCAGAATCGATATAAATTTATTAAATTAATATAAGAGAGGAAATCAGGAGCATGGGAAGGATTCCCAAGGAGGAATAGCATCACATTGTCCTACCAGAAGGGCTGTTAAAGATTTTGCTGAGTGAATTTGGTGGAGATTGAGGCAATATTTATTCAGATTGGTCATTTTTTAACACATTGCAAGTTGAAGCAGGGGGGAATGGGGGCAGGGCAGGGGACACATGTCCTCTGTGTGTTCTCTCAGCCCAACTGAAAGGTCATTCACCCATCTAGGGGAGGTCATGTACATTACTTGACTAACTCAATAACTTCCATGGCTTTTGCCCTCCTGCCTAAAGGACGTTTAACTCCTATCTGGCCATTATTCAGCTACAGTAGCAGTCTCCATTTGATATGTATAGAAATTGGTCCAGAAGAGTTAAGTAATTCACCATAAGAACTTAGGGGTGAAACGTGGAGTTCACCTGAGGCAGTTTGATGCCTAGTAATAACCCAGGTGTAGTCACTGGACTGTATCAGCTACTCTACTAAAGGAGATTAAAATACCCTCCACATAAGTGATCGAGATCTTGATCTGGTGAGTGTGTTTATTTTACTTATCTCTATCAGAAAATAGGATACAAAACATTTTTCACTCATGAGAAAAATGATGGTATGCATCTGTTCTTATCCTTTTTTTTTTCAGGGCTATTTGGTTTTCTCAACTCTTGTCATAGTTCAGAGAGAACTGAACTGGGGCACTCTGAAGAATGGAGCACATTGGTTCCCTGGATTAGAGAGATCATGGTATCAGAGTAATCAAGTAACAAAGGGCAAGTGCTTGGAGCTTTCAGTAAATAAATGTGTCCCAGAGGACAGAAAAAATGACCAAGTTTCAAGAGCTTGCCACATCAATCAAGTTTGAGTAGGCTAGGAATGCCTTGCCCAGAAGAGAATGTGCATGACACATTTCTTCTGCTATCACCAGAAAAGAAGCACAGAAGCTGGTAGGCAGCTTCTGTCTCTAGCATACCCACATCTGGAAGTCCTGTGGCTTTCCGTTTGATGTGAGGTGTGGAGGGATGACATCGTTTATCAGGACTCAGCAGTTACAGATATTTAGTAAGGCCACGTTGCTGTGCAAGTATCCCTGACATGTGTACCCTGACACTTGGCAAACCCCATGACACTAGAAAGACACATGGTAGTGTTCACTGTAAACCCCAGAAAAGGAATCATAGCACAGTGGGTCTGGAGCTGGGGTTAAGATCTGTAGCTATAGACACTGTTTTGTCTTTTGTGCCTGGTGTTGTGAGTCCGGGCTCAGGTAGAGACAACATGTGACTGCAACCAGTGTTTGCTCTGAAACAGCAGAAAGCTTGAGTAGAATCAGCAACACACTGGGAAATCAAAGTGCTACTGGTAGGTTGTTAGGGAGAAAGGAGAAGGTAACTATAGGAAAGGCTCCCATGGTTCTCTTGCTGACAATGCATTTGCTGCCTCTGCTTCACTGAATACCTATGTTTGCCTGCTTAATCTCCTATAGTAGCTGTCACCATCTGTGAACTATGCTGAAAATAGACTGTGGTACTCTGCCGTACTTCGCAACGCTGGTTCTGCAAGAGTGTGGTGGTGAGGTCAAATCCTCTTGATGGTAAAGAAAAAGAAATGAGTGGTTAGAAATAGCAAAAAGATAACAAAAACATGAATTGTGCAATATAAATATTGAAAACAGATTTCTGAAATTCAGCACAGACTACAGGGTCCATTGGAATGGATAGTTGGTGTATCTTCTGCATAGCTGATTGGCTTTGATTGTTTGAGGTGTGGGGACATTTTCTTTAGTCTCCACGAGAATATCTTTGGAATGTTCTTATTATTTAATGATTAATTGGTAAATAAATATTTCAATTTATTGTTGTTTAATCATTATTCAGAATGAAGCTGGTACTAATGAGAAAACGATCACTAAGTGGAGGAAGCACCAGGTAGATGCAAAGTAATAACTGTTTGACTTTATTACTGGGAGGAAACACCAAATGATAGTGTTCAATTGTGCCAGCTAACAACACTACAACATATTAACTCCTAAGATGTCAAAAAATCAATACAACAGTGGCTTCTATATATACAAGACATGGATAACTTTCGTGTGGCTGATAGCATTAAACTGGCCTACTCTCTCAAAAGCACAGTTTGGTAATTTGGGACATGAGCCCTAAAATATGTATTTTTTTTCCAAAGACCAATTTTGTTAATGTTCACAAATTAATTGCAGAAAAGAGGCAGAGGCTGGTGATGTATGAAGATTGCCTATTGAATATTTACCTACAGTAATGGAAAGTTACAATTGAACCAAATGTCAATGGGCAAGTGATTGAACAAATAGGAGGATGATTGAACAAATGATGCTAGGACCATACTATCAAGTATGCATCAATCACAGAACGTCTAACAAAAGATGATAATACAGAAAATAAAATGATGCAAAATTACATTTTTTAAAAACTCAAGTGTATATGTTTATATAACTATAACAAAATATCAGAAAGCAGGCAATTTATAACAGACAGCAATTTATTTTATTATGGTCCTGGCAGGTGGAGGTTATTTATCTTAGTAATTTTTTATCTATCTTGAGGCTTTTATATAACATATTTTAGTCGTATTAGGTCATATTTTGGTGGTCTATCCAAAAATACTCATGAAATGATACCCGGACTCCCCCTAGATCCACCCACACTTTTCTATCTACTCCACTTTGTTTTCTCCCCACACCTTCTTTGTTTTCTCCCCACACCTTTTTTGTTTTCTCCCCATACCTTCTTTTTCTTATTTATCAAGCCCATTTTGTGTTTACCTAAGTACTCTTGGGTGTGTACTCAACCCCTTGAGTGTGACTGATCTCCTGGGTGTCACCCTCTTAAAGAGAACTCTTCTTCTCACAGAAGCTATTAGTTGCCAATGGCTCATCAGCTATGGGTAGAACTTCATGCTAACCTTCCCCTCCATAAAGGGACTTTGTCTGGCTTGAGCTTATGCAGGTCTTATGCATGCTCTCAAAACTGCCATAAATTGTATGTGGTACTGACCTGTTAGATATCTTCACTCCTCCTCTTCTGCAATGATCCTTGAGCCCTTGGGAGCAGAAAGTGTGGCATAGGTGTCCCTTTCAGGGCTGAGTCCTTTACAGGTTTTGATTCCCTCCACCTTTACTAGTTGTGAGTCTCTGAGTTATTTGCCATCTACTACAAGAAGAAACACTGATGAGTCTGAGAGATGTATTGATCTACTGGAATTGTTACACGTCATTAGGGGTAAATTTAACATTACATATACTTAGCAGAATAAATATAGTAGATTCTCCTATAGGATCTATGATTTATATGGTCTCGGATTCTTTGCTCAGACAACAGCAAACAAGTGTGTGTTTTATACACTACGGGGTAACAAATAAAGAAGACACAATTCCAGAAATGGGTTATTTCTTTTGTAGTTGTTGCTGGTGGGGCTGTGTAGCATCCTAAGCATCAGAGGCTCTTGTTATTGCTATTGGTTATCTTCTATAACTTCTATAACTTTATTGCTGAAGATCAAGTACTTGAGTCAGAGAACATGGAGGAATCAGGCTTGTACTGACCTTGAAGTTTCATACCTATTGTCTAGCTTTCAGAGTACTGGAAACTACTAAACATGTTACCTGAAGACAAGATAATTATTCATCTTACACCGGTGTGAATCCTGAGAGCGACAATTTGATTAAAGTGTTAGCAAGTTCACTTGTTGGAAGTCAACCACTCTGTGCTTCCGAAGATGACACCTTATTGTTACAACATCCAGATGGGAACAATGGATGTGAGAAGCAGAAGGACAAGCTGGCTTAATGCCCTATGAAGTCTTATCTGACTCTCTTTAAATTTTAATTGAAATGTTATTTAAAGTATATGTGGCAGGTGGGCTAACCATTTGACACAGTGTATGTATATCACAGCATGAGAATGGTGGTCAGAGGACAACCTGCTTGAGTTAATTCTCTCTGGAGTTTGTTCCCTTTGTTTGGGTTCTAGTCTTATGTCATCAGTCTCCTGTCTAGTGTCATAAGATACAATCTCATTCTTCCCCCACCCAAAAAAACATGTAAATGTTATAAGCTAGGACCTGCATACAAAAGAGGAGGTGTATTTTTTCTTCATGAGTTGCCTGAATACAGTATTTTCAATGCCCATTTTCCCAAATGTATGTATCCATCATGTGCATGTATCAGATTGTCATTATCTATTCATCAGCTGATGTACATTTAAGCTAGATCCATTTTATTTGCTAGTGTGAATAATTCAGCAATAAACACTGATATGCAGTGTCTTTATAGTAGGACATAGAGCCTTTAAAAGATATGCTAAAGGATAGCATAGTATCTGGAACAAAAGCAAACCTGTAGAACAGAAAATGGGCCCTAGAATAAACCCACATAACTAGGGCCACTAACTTTTTGACTAACTTGTCCAAAGTATACACTGGAGTAAAGGATGCATCTTCAATGACTGGTGCTGGCAAAAATTGATGTACATGTGTAGAAGAATAAAAAAGTGATCCATATCTCTTACTTTCCAGAAAAATCAATTCCAAGTTTACCTAAGACCTTAATTTAAAACCAAGAATGCTGAAATTACTAGAGGAAAATATGGAGAACACACTTCAAGACATAGGTATAGGCAAGAACTTTTGGAACAGCAATCTAATAGCTCAGGAAATCATCCCAATAATTACCAAACATAAATCTAAAAATATGTGTGCAGCCAAGGAAAATATAACAGGCAGCCTATAAATTGGAAAAAAAAATCTATGGCTGATGTGCATCAGATATGGGATGCATATGTAGACTGCAAAAAGAACTACTGAAGTTTTACACACACACACATACCACATACAAAATACAGCAAAAACCCAACTCACTCACCCAGACAAATGCTAAATTTGCCAGTTAATAAACTGATTCAAGAAACACACACATGGCCTTTAAATATTTATAAAACGTATTCAACATCCTTAAGACATCAGAAAAATGTAAATCAACTGCTCTAAGATTCCACTTTCCAGACTAGCTATCATTTAGAAAAGAGGTAACAGATGCTAACAAAGGTGTTCAAAGGAGGAGCCCTTACCCACTTCTGGTGGGAGTGTGGATTAGTATAACCTTTAATGGAAATTGGTGTGGAGCGTTCTCAAAATTTTAAAAACTTAAAAAAAAGTCTCCTTTTAGAAGTCCTTAATCCCACCTATGAGGGATGAGCACTAAGTACCAAGTCACCCATTAAAGCCCCCATTTCCTATGTTGACACACTGACAATACCTGACTTGTGTAGGAACACATCTATATCAAGTCAATGGGAAAACACTTTCCTTTTCTGTTCCTCTGCCCCTTCTTCCTGCTTCTTTCCTCCTCCTTTTCTCTGTTATTTCTTTGCTTCTTGCTTTGGCTTGTTATGTAAGACTTTATCATGCTTGCTCTTGGTTCTAAAGAACAGTATTTTAACCATGATGATGTGCTTGCTCATGTGAGGTGGCAGTGTTATCTGACATTTAGTTGATGCCATCATTTATTGGACAAATGTACTCACAAAATGAGTTCATCCCTAATTTTGGGAGAGTTTGAGTTACCTTGTGGCTACTTTTGAATAATGTACTCATCGTGGATTCATAACAGGGGAAAATGGCTTTTTCCCGCCTTAGTTCTTTCAATAATTTTAACAAACATCTGCTCCAAGATCCCAGGGGTATATTTTGCACAAGACTGAAAAATGACTGCTGGTATGCTAAAAAGCTGCCACTTTCAGAATACGTAACACAGATAATATGCATGACGATTTAATACATCCGTGGATGGATATTATACTGAGATTGCAGACCAGCTGTTCCTCTCTAAAGCAAGCTGGAGATGCAGGGGCTGCAGCTAGAGGAATTCAGCTTTAATGTAATGAGATGGAAGTTGCTAGGGAGGTTTCTGTCTTCCCTGTGGAGATCTTTACTCAGAATTCCAAATGTTTTCAGCTGGCCTGTGATTCCCCAACTCTTTCAAGTAACAAGAAAAACAAAATATAAATGTGAATTTTAAACTTATATGGAAACCGTTTTATTCACCAAAGCAAATTCTCAATTGGTAATAAAATGGGGATGGGGTGGGGAACCCATTCAAAAAAAATGTCAGGATTCAAACATGCCCCATTTTTCTTCTTCTCCAAGATACCAGCTTATGCCAAGTGGAATCCCACCAGACAGTGGAAGCCACTTTAAGTTTTGTGCTAATCCTCTGTCCTTGTGACTCTTGAAGACTTATGAAGCCATTCTCTATCTAAACCCTGCTCCTGCTCCAAGGCTACACAGAAAATTTCCTCCTATTTAAACAGTGAACTACTAATGTTAAATGCTTTCTGGTTGACTTTCCAATTTAACTTTCCAACAAATTTATTGTAACAGAATTATCCTAATTTATAGTGGGGGGAGGGGGAGAGAATTGTGTGGTAGTCTAGTCCAAGTACCCATTTCCAAAATGACATCCCAAGGAAGAACCCAAAGTCCTTTGTATCTTTCTCAGGATTTTGCATCTCTAAAATTTCCTTCCCTGTTTTGTGGCTGCTTTGACTATCATGCAGCCTATCTAGATTTTGTTGTTGTTTGTTTGGGGTTTTTTTGTTTTGTTTTATTTTGTTTTGTTTTGTCTTGTTTTGTTTTGTTTTAAGGCCACAGAGAAATGATGCTATCAAGGTAATGCTATCCTGGGAGCAGAATGCCCCTGCCATCTCTGTACTGTATCAGTCTCTATGTTGATTGTGTGGCTTTTCCACTAACCAAATGTCAGAATTTGGATGGGCCCTGTGATATCCTTTCTTCCTCTGCAACTGTGGAATTAAGATTCTAAGCTCATAGAGCTGTTTGTGGAGAAAATAGGACTAATGAATACTAGCATATTGCACAACCTTCTTGGAACGAAATAAATGGGATAAAATGTTGGGTTAAATTTCTATTGGATGTAGACCAGTATTGACTCTCCTATGTGACAGCAGGCTACTTACTAATTCTGTACAAATCATCTACATATATAACTCCCTTTAAGGTGCTGGAAGAATAAAGTATCCTTTAGAAAGCTGATCATTTAACGGGAGGAACATCTACACATTTATACATTCAGTACAGTAAATACTGGGATGGTAGTTTCCTAAGGAAGGAGAGGTTCCTCACAGCTCCAAAGACTGGATATATATTAGACATACAGGAGGTCAAATATTTTATTTGCTTTACACATTATGTAGTCTGGCTATGTGGCTGCTGTGTAGAAGGCATTCAATAAATTGTGAAGAACATTTGAGAATGGGAGTTTCAAGTACAGGGTATTGGGCAGGTTTCCATACATTCTACCGAACAGCAGTGGAGGCATGAAAGAGGTTCATTTAGGAAGTTTTTGAGGTTGGGTTTGCAAGTTGAGAGTCAGTGAATAAGAAGATTGTAGAGGTAGATTGAGATATCGATATCAGTCAATCATGAATGAGAGTCTATAGACCTAGCTTTACATGGCCCAGGAGAATCAAGCAGTGCCAAGTATATCAGAAAGGATCTGATAGGACTAAATGTGAACTATAGGAGCATATTTTTATGTTCTTAAGGAATATATTGGAGGTGGTGACCTGGTATATAGATCTTAACACATCATAAAAATGAAATAACCTTCTGTGATAGTTAGTCTCATTTTAAATGTCAACTTGGCTAGACCACAAAGTGTCCAGATTGAATTTTTCTGGATGTGTCTGTGAGGGTGTTTTCAGGTGATATTACTATTTGAAAGTTGAATTACTGGACACAGTGATGCAGAGTATTCTTCCCAGTGAGGCTGCGCACCACACAATCTATTAAAAATCTGGATGGAACATACAGAAAAGGGAGGGACCCATCCTTTTCCCTTCTGCCTCCATGATGAGGTAGAGTGTCCATCTTCTGCTTTCAGACTGGGATTTCTACTATCAACTTCCTGGTTCTCAGTGTTTGAATACTTCTAGATGCACAACTCACAGGTAGCAGATGATAAAACTTTCCAGCCTCATTAACCTCAAGAGCCAACCCCCCAGAATCTCTCTCTGTATTCCTGGTTTGCTTTTTCTTTCCATTGTTTTTCTTTTTCTCTACTTGTCATCCATCCATCCATCCATCCATCCATCCATCCATCCATCCATCTATCCATCCAAGTATCTATTGTCTGTTGTTCTCTAGAGAACCCTAAATGGACAGATTCTCTTAACATTCAATGTCTTCATAATTGAGGAAAAGATTTTAGGCCTAGGACTTGTTTATATCCCAAACAAATATGCAACCAAAAAGAATTCTGCTTAAATTAAATACTGGAATTTAAAGAAAAATAGTTAAGAAGTAATAACATGCTAATTTTAGAATCATGAAAAGAGATATGTAGATGGCAAATACAGGTTAATATCTCCTCTTAAATCAATAAACAGATTCAGGGCTGAAAGGTACAACTTCCTAGTTCATCATTTAGGAAGATAAGAAAAAGCCTGAAAGAGAGAAGCTGATAAATTCAGTTACGAATGAGTCATTTCAACCAATTAAACTCATATTCAGGCACAGACCAAAAGCTCAATAGCTATAGACAATTAGCCTAGAGTCTAGGTAAGAAACAGAATATGTAGAGATGGTGAAAGCTAGATTTTGATTTCAACAAGGATCCATTAGAAATGACAACAGTGATTGCAGAGAGGTAAGGGTGGCAATGATAAGTAATCAGAGACAATTAAAATTGGGGTCCATGGAAGTATTTTATTTGTACTTTTGCATTGATTAAAATTACAGATGGAAATGGACCTATGTGCTCTAGAAGGGAAATGCAACTTAATGGGTTTCATTTATGAACAAGGGAATGAGATGCATACTCACTTCATCACAGTAAGAACAGTGAGTTTTAGCTAGTTATTTCAAATTTGTAAACTCTGTGGTTTCTGTTTTATTTAGGTTAGGAGTTTATTTAGGTTAGAAGTTTAGGGTGTGGGGTGAGCCTAGGATGGAGAGAGATTTCTGTGGATAATCGGAATCAGTAAAAGTGTGTTCTCCTTGGGAGCTGGATGGATGACTGATACTTTCTTGCTACTGGTAAGAGCACAGTGAAAGTTTAAGAGCAAACCTGAAGCACAAAGCTAACTTCTTGTACACAAACCTGGATAGCACATCCCATGTAGCCAAGTGTTCTGTGACTGGGTGACAGGACTCTGCCAACTCGTTCTACAAGTTGGGTCACCAACATTTGTCCTTAAAACCGTGTACAGATCAACGCAGCAACATAAAAACCAAACCAAAAAAAAAAAAAAAAGACAGACAGAGGTAGAAGTGACAAAGAATATGTGTACTTCAAGAGCCGCTCAGGCTTGGTTTCATAGGAAACTTAAATTTTACTTATTTACATAAATGAACAGCAGCTTGCAACAGTATTTGTTGATTCACTAAAACTCCCTAGGTATGGCTCAGTGCTCCTGCTCAGGGATGAGAACCGAGTTTGGATTCCTAGCATGTACACACACACACACACACACACACACACACACACACACACACACACACACGCTAATGAGAGGGAGACAGAGAGGAAGATCTGGGAACTTGCTGACCAGCTAGACTACTCAAAACATTGAGCTTGCTCCAGGTCCAGAGAGGAACCGTGCCTTCAAAAATAAGGTGGAGAGTGATACAGGATGTCATCTGATATCAAATTCTTCCCTTCACACATGCATATGTTGGTATGCTCATCCTCCATCATGAATATACACATATAAACAACAACACACACACACACTCAAAACCCCATTCTCCTGCTTGTGCTTTTCATTGATGCAATGACAATACGTGGGGATAGATCTGAAAGGATAGTTGTTTGGCTGGCAGTTCCTATGAATTGGATCTTCTTCATTACAACTGATCTGTATAAGCTGTGGAAACGGAGGCCCATTTATTGGAAGATGTGGAAATCTTGTTGCAATGTGGATTTATATTCAGTGGTTCCTTTGGAAGCCAGAGCTGATTGATAGTAAGCAATGCATTTTAGCTGCATAAAAAGAAATGCATTAGCAACTGATAGATTGCTATGAAGCATCAGTGGAGAGCACTGTCTTCTTTTCTATTCTTAGCATCCACATGGCAGCTCATAACCATCTTTAACTGCAGTCCCTGGAGATCTCTCTGTTTTTTCTGGACCTCATGCATTCTGCATGGATATGGTGCTCAGACATACATTCAGGAATACACTCATACACATAATTGATAAATAAAATTTCAAAAAGAAAATTTAATATTTGTAAGAGAGATACTGAAAATGAAGTTTTTTGATCAAATTATAATTTGGTAAATTAGAACTTACAATCACTAATCATGATTTCCCATTTTATATAATTATGATTGTCTATCCTTTCTATAAGTTACATGCTTTAGTGCAAATAAATGGGAAATAAATGTGTAAATAAATGGGAAATAAATTCAGAAATGAGAAAACTGATGTTGCAATTTTTGTATTAGAAGAAAAATGACACTAAGATAATTCTGTAAAAACATTTTGATTGCATGTGTTAGTAACACCATTTTAAATAAACTATTCTTTTGAGTTAT
Organism: Mus musculus; assembly: GCF_000001635.26. NCBI lineage: Eukaryota > Metazoa > Chordata > Mammalia > Rodentia > Muridae > Mus > Mus musculus. The sequence continues at coordinate 81,940,655 of NC_000067.6, read as the reverse complement.
ATTCCTTTGACACCTAGATGATTTATTTAGCCTGTCCTTTGGTGACAGGGTTATTGAAAACGAAAACCATCACCGTTTCCTTTGTTTAGTTACAAAGAATCTTCCTCCCTAATGCTATCTCAGAGCTTTGCTTCCTGTTGTACAGTGTAAGATCGGTTTGTAGAAGAGAATTTTCTCCTGCATTCCTATCTTGTTTATAATAGTAAATTCTTTCAAAAATGTCTAGCCTGTGTTACCAAAGCTATGCAATTCAATATTAATGTGTCATGGCTGTACACTCATTTCTAAGGAATAGAACCAAATAGTCAAAACACCAACAAAAGGTGGGAGCTATTAAATACTCTTAGATTCTAGCTATTTATCATTGGTGTTTTGGTAATTGTGATTTATTGGGTGAAAGTTACATTGCTCCGGTGCTCATCCTACTTTCAATTCTGTATTGAGGCTCAAGATTGCTGGTTTAGTTTGTAACATCAATCATGTCTGGATACTAAAGACTTCAGATCTGCTAAGTGTTAAGTCCCTTACCCAATTCTTCTTTTATCTTGTGTTTCTTTCTCTGGATACCTTGAAACACTATTTAAACGTGTATGATTTCTCTTAAAAGAAACATGGCCCAGAATACTGCATCATAGGCTGTTATTTCATCTTTTTTTTCTTCTTTTCTTTTGTATTCACTTTAGTACTATTTTGCCTCCGAATCATCATATAGTAAAAATGATTACTATTTTCTTTTATAACTCTGAAAATAAATTTTATCATTCTTTTAGTCTATAAACATGGAGGTCTGTTGCTAAAATTCTTTCCTTGGGAAGATATAAGTAACATCTTCACTTCCTTCTAAAGTCCCCCAAACAGACAGAGACATTGTTCTATCCAATTTAAATGAAAGAATCAATGATTTCCTTGGGTTTACTTACAGATCAATTAGTGAGGGGTTACAGACAGAAAGCCCAGGTGGCACTCAAGCAGCCAAAAAGGAAGGTCTGCACCCTGCATGGTGATAACATACCTTACTCCTGTGGCTGTATAGTTGAATCCCCTTATTTTTCCCCACTACATCCCACATCCTTTCCTACACAAGCTATGAGGGAAAAAATTGCATTCTACTTGTTCAGAGTGGTGGTTTGATACTCAGGTGAGTGTCTCATGACCCTCTCCACCTCTTTCTTCTGTGTAGGAAGGTAAATAGTCAACAGACCCAGCTGCCATGACCTTTGGAGAGCAAGCCCAGCAGAACCCCTGAAGATGGTGGCAGTTCGACTCAGACTGTAATTCTCTACTACAAGGTCAGGGCATATCTTTCACAGGTTAGTTCTCTTCTTCCATGAACTGAAGTCAGGCTATCAAGGCTGGTATTGAGCACCTTCATATGTTGAGCCATCTAACTGGCTCAAGTCACTGTATTTTAAAGAGCTTCTTGCAGAGTATGTAAGCCCTAAATCTTTCCTATTACCCACAGCCTTCTTCCGCTATCATTTTCTCAAAGACACCTTCTAGTGTCAACTAGTGTTTTCTGATGCCATTGCTCGCTGGGCTACCTTGCTTTGGGACTGTATTATAAGTCATTTCTATTTCTTTTTCCTTCTGTGTTGTATTTCCTTCAAGTCGGAGGGAATCTGTGAGGGAGAGACTTTGTCCTCCTTGTTAGCTATGATGTCGCTGAAACACCATTCAAGACTTCCTATTCAAAACTTACTCAGCAGATGAGTATTACTGTAAAATCAACAGATGTGGAACTGGAGTTAGACATATTTTTCCCTTCCATAGCCCTCCATGAACAATCTTAAACATTTGATTTTTTTTCCATTCTCCTGATTTTTTCCTGTGTAAATTTGAATCAAATGTTATAATTAAAAAAGAGCTTTAAGGTAGAAAAGTGCAATAATTTTTTTGAAAACTCTATTCAATTAGTGTTACTGATAGTTAAGAAATCTGATTAAAATGCCTTCCTTGATTAGTATAATATTTGTAATCATATCTTAGTTTATTCATTGTTTTGCTTTGCTCTTTAGACTAATTATCCTGTTTTAAATGTTCTTCTAATGAATAAGTCCATCTGTTATAACTTTGGCTTGACATCATGCTGTGGAGGATAAAGGTCACCCTTTAAAAGGATGACTATCTCTGGATGGCTGTGTGCTGCCAGGACCTAATCACATTTTTTGATGGGGCTGATGAACTATTTGAGAAAAGCTGCAGAAGCCCCCATTTACTTCTAATCACCAGTGACTGTTGGCACCACTCCTTAATCTACTTCTGTTTCTTCCATTAAAATTCAAAGTTCAGACACACTGTCCTAAATCAAATAGATGCCCACAATTAGCATATTTTCTCTAGCTTTTGATTCAATTATATCTTTGTCTATTCTTAAGATTCAAGTGACCATTCGGTATTCCTACGGTGAGAATTCTTTGTTCAGTTCTGAGCCCCATTTTTTAATGGGGTTATTTGATTTTCTGGAGTCCACCTTCTTGAGTTCTCTATATATATTGGATATTAGTCCCCTATCTGATTTAGGATAGGTAAAGATGCTTTCCCAATTTGTTGGTGGTCTTTTTGTCTTATTGACGGTGTCTTTTGCCTTGCAGAAGCTTTGCAGTTTCATGAGGTCCCATTTGTCAATTCTCGATCTTACTGCGCAAGCCATTGCTGTTCTATTCAGGAATTTTTCCCCTGTGCCCATATCTTCAAGGCTTTTCCCCACTTTCTCCTCTATAAGTTTCATTGTCTCTGGTTTTATGTGAAGTTCCTTGATCCACTTAGATTTGACCTTAGTACAAGGAGATAGGAATGGATCAATTCCCATTCTTCTACATGATAACAACCAGTTGTGCCAGCACCATTTGTTGAAAATGCTGTCTTTTTTCCACTGGATGGTTTTAGCTCCCTTGTCGAAGATCAAGTGACCATAGGTGTGTGGGTTCATTTCTGGGTCTTCAATTCTATTCCATTGGTCTACTTGTCTGTCACTATACCAGTACCATGCAGTTTTTATCACAATTGCTCTGTAGTAAAGGTTTAGGTCAGGCATGGTGATTCCACCAGAGGTTCTTTTATCCTTGAGAAGAGTTTTTGCTATCCTAGGTTTTTTGTTATTCCAGATGAATTTGCAGATTGCTCTTTCTAATTCGTTGAAGAATTGAGTTGGAATTTTGATAGGGATTGCATTGAATCTGTAGATTGCTTTGGGCAAGATAGCCATTTTTACAATGTTAATCCTGCCAATCCATGAGCATGGAAGATCTTTCCATCTTCTGAGATCTTCTTTAATTTCTTTCTTCAGAGACTTGAAGTTTTTATCATACAGAGCTTTCACTTCCTTAGAGTCACTTCAAGGTATTTTATATTATTTGTGACTATTGAGAACAGTGTTGTTTCCCTAATTTCTTTCTCAGCCTGTTTATTCTTGGTGTAGAGAAAGGCCATTGATTTGTTTGAGTTAATTTTATATCCAGCTACTTCACTGAAGCTGTTTATCAGGTTTAGGAGTTCTCTGGTGGAATTTTTAGGGTCACTTATATATACTATCATATCTTCTGCAAAAAGTGATATTTTGACTTCATCTTTTCCAATTTGTATCCCCTTGATCTCCTTTTGTTGTCGAATTGCTCTGGCTAGGACTTCAAGTACAATGTTGAATAGGTATGGAGAGAGTAGACAGCCTTGTCTAGTCCCTGATTTTAGTGGGATTACTTCAAGCTTCTCACCATTTACTTTGATGTTGGCTACTGGTTTGCTGTAGATTGCTTTTATCATGTTTAGGTATGGGCCTTGAATTCCTGATCTTTCCAAGACTTTTATCATGAGTGAGTGTTGGATCTTGTCGAATGCTTTTTCCCCATCTAACGAGATGATCATGTGGTCTTTGTCTTTGAATTTGTTTATATAATGGATTACGTTGATGGATTTCCATATATTAAACCATCCCTGCATCCCTAGAATGAAACCTACTTGGTCAGGATGGATGATTGCTTTAATGTGTTCTTGGATTCGGTTAGCGAGAATTTTATTGAGTATTTTTGCATCTATATTCATAAGGGAAATTGGTCTGAAGTCCTCTATCTTTGTTGGATCTTTAATACCGAATGGCAGAGAAGCACCTGAAAAAATATTCAACATCCTTAATCATCAGGGAAATGCAAATCAAAACAGCCCTGAGATTCCACCTCACACCAGTCAGAATGGCTAAGATGAAAAATTCAGGTGACAGCAGATGCTGGCGAGGATGTGGAGAAAGAGGAACACTCCTCCATTGTTGGTGGGATTGCAAGCTTGTACAACCACTCTGGAAATCAGTCTGGCGGTTCCTTAGAAAATTGGACATTGTACTACCGGAAGATCCAGCAATACCTCTCTTGGGCATATATCCAGAAGATGTCTCAACCGGTAAGAAGGACACATGCTCCACTATGTTCATAGCAGCCTTATTTATAATAGCCAGAAGCTGGAAAGAACCCAGATGCCCCTCAACAGAGGAATGGATACAGAAAATGTGGTACATTTACACAATGGAGTACTACTCAGCTATTAAAAAGAATGACTTTATGAAATTCTTAGGCAAATGGTTGGACCTGGATGGCATCATCCTGAGTGAGGTAACACAATCACAAAGGAACTCACACAATATGTACTCACTGATAAGTGGATAATAGCCCAAAACTTAGGATACCCAAGATATAAGATTCAATTTGCTAAACGTATGAAACTCAAGAAGAATGAAGACCAAAGTGGGGACACTGTGCCCCTTCTTAGAATTGGGAACAAAACACCCATGGGAGGAGTTACAAAGTTTGGAGCTGTGATGAAAGAAACTGTCATATCTAGGGATCCACCCCATAATCAGCTTCCAAAGGTTGACACCATTGCATACACTAGCAAGATTTTGCTGAAAGGTCCCAGATATGGCTGTCTCTTGTGAGACTAGGCCGGGGCCTAGCAAACACAGAAGTGGATGCTCACAGTCAGCTATTGGATGGATCACAGGGCTCCCAATGGAGGAGCTAGAAAAAGTACCCAAGGAGCTAAAGGGATCTGCAACCCTATAGGTGGAACATTATGAACTAACCAGTACCCCGGAGCTCTTGACTATAGCTGCATATGTATCAAAAGATGGCCTAGTCGGCCATCTCTGGAAAGAGAGGCATTGGACACACAAACTTTATATGCCCCAGTACAGGGGAATGCCAGGGCCAAAAAAATGGGAATGGGTGGGTAGGGAAGTTGGGGCAGGGTACGGGGGACTTTTGGGAGAGCATTGGAAATGTAATTGAGGAAAATACGTAATAAAAATATTTAAAAAAAGATTCAAGTGACCTAAAATACTTAAATTTATTCATTTATTATGTGTTCATGTGTTTGTGGGCATGAGTAAATGTTTGTTCAGCACATGAGGGAAGTTGCCTACAGAGGGTTAGATCCCCTGGAACTGGAGTTACAGGTGATTATCAGCTGTCAGAGAAAGAGAGGTTCTGAGAACCAAGTCTGGGTTTTCTGCATGGACAATAAATGCTCTTCCTGCCTGAGCCTTCTCTCCAGCCAACAAGTGATATTGATAACACAGCTTTTAAAAATGAAAAAGCACCCAGAGTTCATAATTCACTTCACATATTGCTTTTCTCCTTGGTACTTATTAATAGTTTGCCAACAATTATTATACATACACTTATTTTTCTTTATTTTCTGTTTTCTGGTTCTTACCAGTGGGTTATCAGTTCTAAGCCAAAAATGCAAATGAGGTCCATACCAGAGTTCCTTCACTTTTAAATGTTGTTCTCTCTGCTGAAACCCTAGCACCCTGTATGTGTGCCTGCTTCTGTGTCTGTTACACAGTAAAATGTAGTAAACATTTATAATGGAAGAAAGGAATATTACAGACATTTTGCCCCTGTAATTGAGCCATTAGAGCAAACTCAGTAACTAATTCAGATTGTTATTTGCCAGTGATCAGCACATTCTGTACACTATAACTTTTAGAATACAATCCACACGATGACATTGAAATTATCTCTAATGAAAGAAAAATATCAACAGTATGTGGAAGAGGGTATGTATTTATATAAAAAAAAGTCATACTGCTTCCAAGGTGGTGTAGTGTAGTGATTTTACCTAAGGCACTCTTAACTTAAATCTTTATTAACAAGTAATTGTATTCTTGGCAATACAATGAACAAGAAGCTCATTGTACCTCTCTCCTGTGTGTCTTGCTTGTGAAGTGGGAAAGAAATAGATTTAGTTTGGTTTTGCTATGAGTTAGGACTTCCATCAATTTTATTTTTAAGGATAATTGGAGCTTTCAGAGGGCTAAGCATCCCTTCCTATGAGGAGCTTCATATGATCTAAATTTAACCCCAGGGGAAGTTCGTGTTAAACAGAATTTCTTGATTTCCAGCACATCAGATTAACAGTTGTTTAATTTTTTCAAGCAGGATGAGAAGTCTGTGAGTGTCTTCCCACCAAGGACAAGGAGCTAGTAATCAGCAAATAGAACATTAAAGAGCAAATTTCCAGGATTTAATAAGATTTGGAATGACCTTTGAGCTCTACATGAAAGGGTCAGTGATCCAAAACTGGTTATTGATATCAAGACAAGAGAAAAAAATGAATATGTAGCCCCTGAAGAGTGAATTTTAACCCAGCTACATTGAAATCAACTGCTGGCCTCGATTATTTCAGTTAAATAAATCCAAATCTTTAGAAACCCCAGATAACAGAAAGTTGGTCTTGGGGCTGAATGAATGAAAAGCAGTAACTTCTCCCTTTAAAGTGCATGCATTCACTCCCTTACTGCATTCATTCATTCACTCACTGACTCAGTCAGTCAGTCAGTCAGTGAGTCATTCACTCACTCACTCACTCACTCACTCACTCACTCACTCACTCACAAGTCCTGTCATCTTTTAGAGTACCTGGAAATAATTATAGCTGTATAATAAATGTTCTAAGAAAAGGAGGACAGTGACAGGGAAGGACCTGGTTAATGCTCCCTGTAGAATTTAGAAATGGCTTTTGCCAGAGTGACATTTGAGCCATATTATAAAGAATAAAGAGGATTTTTCAGCAGGATAATGTGGAAAGAACACACTGAGCAAAAAGAAATTGCCTCTTTTCTTCCAAAGCAATTGGTATAAAGAGAGCAAGTTTAAAAAAAAAATCCTCAGATTTTTGTTGATTCTTGTGAAGGCTGTGCCATTACCCTGCACTGTCAGTTTAAGAATGTTTAATAATAACTATATTACTGCTTTTCATGCCTAGTGTGACTGAATCTCCATTGACCAAAGTGAGATTTGTAAGATCAGTGTGAGGGAGACATATTTTCAAGGAGAGTCATTTGTTTGGATCACTATGGTGAAGAAGTGTCTTCACTGACTGACCCACTAAAGAGCCAGACTGTTTTGTAAGCAGCCCCAGGATGGCTTTTCATGTTGCTTGGTCCTCTGGTGGGGAAAATGCTACCAATTTCCCATCACTGAAAGAAGAATGTCTTGATTAATATCTTTCACTTTTCTTTGTTCTACCTCCTGGGCATTTTGGCCATGACTTCATGGGAACTCCATGGTTGCTTGGTAGAAATATTTGTACAGTTGAGACAGCTCATATAATCTTTTGAAACAGATATTTGTCTGAGCCTTCCTTCCTTGTGACCTCTTGGCTCCCCCCACAGCTGTATTTACCTCCTTTTTCTCATCATCTTCCCATTGCTGCAGAGAGTTCAAACTGCAAGTTCTGTGGTCACTGAATTGATGTCTATAAACTAAATATTAAAGGTACTATAAAATTAAACTTTAAAACCAGTATTATTGCTTAACATTTTAGATAAATGCACAAGTATTTATTGAGTAATATACTAAGAAAATGTAGTTATTTGAATTTTAGATTATTAAAATAATTTTTATTATGTGCAATATTTAATGTTTTCTATTTTAATAATATTTTTATTTTCTGATCATTTTAAATTTGACTTAATTTTTCTGAATTGTCATTAAATCATAAAAGATAATAAAAGCTAATGAAATAGAATGCTAATCTTTACACATACCTTAGTCTGTGGGAATAGAGAAGTCTCCTATAAAAATCTAAATCAATTTGGATGAGGCTTTCTGGATAGCATGGAAGAACTGATATGAAAGATGGAATTGTTTTGATTTTGTGACCTTTTGGTTGAAGGTGGAGAATTAAAAGGATATATGCTTGAGTAGTTATGAGATTTAAAATGTCATCTATAGTCTTTGGTGAGATTTGCTTCATTAGCCAACTTTAGACAGAGCTCTAGGTAAGACAGCTTTGGTTGTTGGTCTTAGCTGATATTGTGAGTAGCATAAGGGAAGTTTTAATGCAACATAATAAATGTGGGGTTCACCAGGACCTATACTTACCATTATAATAGACAAACAGACATTCCTTGAATTCGGGAAACTCCAAGATTACAAAAACTATTTTTCTTATTGTTTCCTTGTCGGTTAAATGAGTTGATTAAATACCTATTGAAGCATCCAGTCATGTGTTTGGCCATTGTACAGATGGTATAAGTACTTGTGAACTTTGATTCTATGAGCGAATTTTTTTGTGTAAAAACAGAGGAGACCTGAATTATTATTTTTGGTTTTTTTTTCCCCCAGAGGTAGAATGGAATGAACAATAAATCCACAGGCATGTTTTTAAAACTTTTATCAAGTTTGTTCTTTGACATGTTCATGCTTGTATAATTTACATTCTGATTATTGTATAACTCTTAATCTCTCTACCCTTGTATTACACCCTCAATCCCTAGAATTCCCTTCCCATATTCATGAATTTTTGTTGTTAGTCTTGATGATAATGGACTGAACCTTAGAATCTGTAAGCCAACCCCAATTAAATGTTTGCCTTTATCAGAGTTGCCTTAGTCATGGTGGTTCTTCACAACAATGGAAACTCTAACTAAAACATCTGGTATTTCTCATCTCACCCTTCTTTACAAATATAGATTGTATTTTCTAGCCCTACACTTACAAAGGGTCAGGTGACTGAGTTCTACCCAATGAGATTGGCAAAACACATGTGCATCATTACAAGCCTTGCCCACAAAACCTTTTCAGACTCCTCCTTTTGATTCCTGTCAAGATGGAGAGGTCAGGTTGAAGCCCTGACTCAGTGGGTAAAGAGGACTTACTTACAAAATAAGCGTAAGCACCTGAATTGAATTCCCCTATGCACAGGGTTAGGCATGGAGCCTGCAACTCCAGCACTATTGGAAACAAGAGGATTACTGGGCATTGCCAGTAGGAAGCTTAGCTCTAGGTTCAGGAAAAGATCCAGCATCACTAGAGTAAGGTGCAAAACTGTGTAACACAGCATCTAGTGACATCCTCCTTTAGCTTTTACACTGGGATGCGTTGGTATGCACACCCATCCCTACAAGTGCACACATGTGTACAAGTACAAAATGTAGGGAAGCCTCTGAGGACATAGCAGAGGTAAAGATGGCTTAGAGTAGAGGATTCTTCCTCACACTTTCAGCATATAGTCCATATTATAATTGTACACAAAATATTAATTTATTATTATAAGCTATGAGAGGCAGGGGCATTCAGTCACAATTTCCTTGCTAACTGACATAACAACTGTGCAAGACATAGTTGTTGTTTTCCATTGGCTCATTAGTTTCTGAGCAAAGTTATATTTTCTCAGCAGAAGTTTTATTTATTTGTTGTTAAGTTGTAAAGAGGAGAATCTAATTATAAATGAAATCCAATGGAAACTAAACACAGAGTTACAATGTTATACAAAGAATCTCAGTCACGAGCTCAGAATCAGCTGACTGCAGGAGCGAGGTAGGTTCAAGTTTGTCTAGTGTTTCCACAGTAATCTCTTATCAAGCTGAAACTACATTCATGGGCAGGACTCAAGCATGCCCTGGCTACCTCAAATGGAAAATGCCCACACATTTCCTACTTCTGTCAACATCACCTCTTCTCATTCAAAATCATAAGACACGATATTGTTTGTTTCTGTTGTCGAATACTAGAGAGAAACGGGAAGATGACCATGTGATAGGTGCCATTACCCCATTGCCTGGCTGATGTGGGGGAAGTCAGGGAAAGCAAGCACTTCAGTTATATCCATGCTTACTAACTCAAGATTGAATTCACAGACTGACCAGATTCTTTCCAAATGCATCACCGACATTAAACTCTTTAAATAGTGACTGAATAATATTGCTTGCTTATCCACACTCCTTCTGAAGCGTGTATTTATAGTTTATATTGTTTTAATTTTCTTTTTGGATGTTTTAATTTTATGTGCATCTGTGTTTTTGCCTGTATGTATGTGTGAAGTTGCCAGATACGTTGGTCCACCAGACCTTAGGTAGTATGAGCCCTGACTATTCTATGTATTCCATGTTACTAGTCTTCTGCTGCTGTGGCCATTGGCTTTGTTTCAAATCCCCAATGAGTAAACTTGTGGCACGCCGAAAGTCCCCAAACACCTTAACTTTGGCTCAATGCATAGCTCTTTGTCTAGATTCTCTCATTGCCTGGGATTAGCTCAGGTATGTCATCCTCTGACAGACTCTCACTTTTCAGAACAAACTAAGCTTTCTCTTTTAAGACTTTTGTTTTTGTTTTCTCATTATTTTCCTTCATATGACACCAATATTTATCTAAATATCTATGTGCCTTGAAAATATCTGTTACTTGAAAACCTTCCTCTTTGCACTATAAATTCTTCACAAGTGAAGGCACTATTTTAATATCTTTTCTTTTCCCCCACAATGTAATTTTCCAAATATTCTGACTCTGCATCCACCTTTGATTTTGCCTAAAGGTCAACTAAGAGTATCTTGAAAACTCCATTGAAATTGAGTCCCTTCTTCTTCCCCACCTGGGAATTCCTAGTTCATTGTCATATGCTCTACCCAATCCTCTTGCAAACTGTAATCATGCTACATATATCTTTAATATATGTAATATATATTTAATAATATATCATTTTTGTTTATTTTCAATTTCCCCTCAGAATTTATGTTGCATGTGACCAGAGAATTTTGCCTGATTTATGTCCTGACCTATCTCAATCTGATTATCTTGTCATCTGGCAAAACAAAGGCATTTAATAAACATCTTTTAAATGAATGAAGAAATAACTTTAGCACACAGATTTTGGGAATATTAATGAATAAGATTAGATATAGCTAGATATAGATATAGATATAGATATAGATATAGATATAGATATAGATAGTCTAGGTAAAGACTAACAGACTCTGGCCATCTACTGTAGATAAATGGCCAGAAGAGGTTTCTTGAAAACACAATTTTATGTAATAAACATGATCTGCAGGATGTGAAGATAAGACAAGTTTAAGAAGGAACAATTTCCAACTCTTTTAAAAATTAATATCATATATATACACACACATACACATACACATACACATACACATACACATACACATACACATACACATACACATATACATACATATACATATGTGTGTGTGTGTGTGTGTGTGTGTGTGTGTGTGTGTGTATGTGTGTGTCTGTATCTATGTGTGTGTCTGTGAGACCATTTCAGGTGACTAAAGAGGCTAGAGGCATCAGGTACCCTGGAGTTACAAGCAGTTGTGAGCTGTCTGAGTGGGTACTAGGAACTACATATGAGTCCTTTGGGTTTTGTTTTTGTTTGTTTGTTTGTTTTGGTTGTTTTGTTTTGTTTTGTTTTGTTTTGTTTTGTTGAGACAGGGTTTCTCTGTGTAGCCCTGGCTGTCCTGGAACTCACTTTGTAGACCAGGCTGGCCTCGAGCTCAGAAATCCGCCTGCCTCTGCCTCCCTAGTGCTGGGATTAAAGGTGTGTGTGCCACCACTGCCCAGCTCATATGAGTCCTTTGTAAGAGTAGCATGTGTCTCTATCCCTTGAGCCATCTGTCCAGCCCAGAAGAAACTTTAACTCTAAGGAAAAGGGTCACTTTAAGGCCCTCATTGTGACACGGGCCCAGGGAGAGGAGGGAATGGCATTTGAAGAATGGCTGGAGCATCAATCCTGTGTGGGCCTTAGAGTTCTCAGCAGTGTTTCTGGAGTTTTCAGGAGAACAAAGATGACTACTTTATAAGCAGGAGAAAAAAATGTGCTGTGATTCACTTTTGTGAAAGATTAGTCTTATTGCAATGTGCAGAACCATAACGGGGAAGAAAGGAAAATATGGATGAAAAAAATCTATTAAAAAAGCCACAATAAGAAATTATGTTTGTTTGATTTTTTTTCAGAACTGGGTGGTTACTAAAGATGATAAATAGATACATTTGAAACATTCTGTAGATAGATAGTTTTTGGTAATGGACTAGAGAGAAGATATTAAGTAGAAATCCCTTTCAGTTTCCCATACACTAATTGTCACAGTATGGGTAGTTTAGGGAAAGCTAACCTCTTCAGGTAGAAATCACAAGTATATCTTGAATTTGGGTTGCATTTGAAACATTCATGAGAATATGTGTTGTGAACATCCAAAAATACAAGCCTGTATTCCTGAGTAGGTGTTTAAGATAGGGATAGGAACTTGGCTGTGAATGTGTGCATTGTTTAAAGCCATAGGAATGTTGTGAACACCCAAGAAACAAGCTAGAGATGAGAGAAGGAACCCAGTTGCAATTTTTTCAGTCTGGGATGAAGAGAAAACACTGTCAAGGGAGAATGAGACCAACTGGCAACCAGGAAATAAGAGAAAAGCCAAAGAAACTAAAGTGTTCTAAGAAGGGAGTGTTCTCCCGAGCTTCTCGGAATTTTCAGATGAAGACAGACAAGTGCTCATTGATTTTGGCAACAGGCAACTCACTGGGGACAGTACCAAAAGCAGTTCCAGTGAAGACAAATGATGGGGGTGAAATCAGATGGGGGGACGTGAGGACTAAACGGAAGGCAAGAAATTAGGTCTGCTGGCTCCGGTGAGAAGGCCCCTCCCCATATGCTCACATATCTGGACACTTGATTTCTAGGTGATTGTACTATTTGGGTGGAAGTTGTAGAATTTTTAGTAGGTGAAGCCTTGCTGAGGAAGTATGAGGGCAGGTTGGGAGAGTTTATAGCTTCTTCCTACTGTCTGTCCTCCCTTTCTGTTTTCCTGGGTATGGATGGAAATGTGACCAGTGGCTTCATGGTCCTGCCACCATGCTTTTCCTTCTGGTTATGTCTTCCCAACTCCTAAGAGATTACATTCTTTTAAAGTTGTGAACTAAATAAAACAAACCCTTTCTTCCCCAAGCTGCTTCTGTCAGGGTATTTTATCACAACAGCAGTAAAGTAACTAAGATGTGGGTATGGAGGAAAGCAGAGAGGTGAGATGATATCTTTGAGTGTGTTCTTTCAAGGGGTTTATATTTTTAAATTTCAAGGGATTTATTTTCTTTATCATTTGACTACTGAAGGAAGTAGGATATATTAGCATCAGTTCTGAAACACTGGGCAAAAAGACAGTGATAAATAACCTATAGAGTCAAGCAAGTCAACTCTTTGGTAAGGGATGAGTAGAAAAATGGAGTCTTGAAATAATGCTGTCTATTGAAATGGGGCAAAGTAGAAGAAAGTAGCAGATGCAGACTGTGCTCCTCAGAGCATCCTCTCAGTTGTACTTTTATTCCCATGTCCAGTGACATTTGACTGTTCCAGTGGAGAGATGGAGGTAGGTAAGTCACATGTCCACCATCTCCCAGAAGCCCATTTCAGTCAGCTTCTCATCATGATGGTAAAAGGCAAGACAACATTCTTAACACTTCAACATTTTGGTTATAACCAATTTTAATTACTTCTTATACTAAAAATTATCATGCTCAAAGTTAGAGTCTGAATGTAGAGCCAAGAGAATACATGGCCATGAGTGTGGATACAGAGGGACTGGGGAAGAATTGGGCCATTGTCTTTTTCAGAGATGGTTTGAGAAGATGAGAGAGACATGTCTAAGGAAATGAGGTAAATCTATCCTTTGAATGTTGCAAATGGGTGGTCAGAATCCAAATCAGTTTTAAATATGTAAAAGCTCATTATGCAAAGAGAGAGGGCATGTATAAAAGTATACTATGGCTCTTTGAGTGTTCATGTACTGTTGACGATTCCAAACCTGGTTCCAATCTATATTATATATGATTATCTCCAGCAGAGATCTGCTTCAAGAGTAAAAACATTGAAAATGGGAAACCACTAGGTTAATGTGGGTAAAGAGAAGGTGTGTTCAACAAGAAGATACCAAAGATGGCAAGGGATGAATGTCATTAGTACCCCCATTTCCAGAGACATGGTTTTTATGAATGAGCATTGAGATAGGCCTTAAGGAAAAAAAGAAATGTATATTTTCCTCTCAGCTCATTTGTTTCTTGAGAACTACTTTATGCCAAACACTGTATTTGGTTGTAAGAAGTCAGCATCAGACTGTCAGTGAAAGTATCATTCTGTGATGTCAACAGGTAACAAGCAAGTGGATTGTAGAACATGTTACAGACTGACATCTGAGAGAGAGAGAGAGAGAGAGAGAGAGAGAGAGAGAGAGAGAGAGAGAGAGAGAGAGAGAAACAAGAGAGAGAGAAACAAGAGAGAGAGACAAAAGAGAGAGAGACAGAGAGAGAGGGAGAGAGAAAGAGAGAGAGAGAGAGAGAGAGAGAGAGAGAGAGAGAGAGAGAGAGAGAGAGAGAGAGAGAAGACACAGCAGTTGTATCAATAGTGTTAGTGGGAAGGGATCGTAGTGGTAAGGTTGTTCATTTCAGATGAGGTCTTCATTGGTAGTCTCACTAAGCAGGTAGGATTAACGAGACAAAGCATTAGAAGCAAGTGGCCATTAAACTGTGCAGAGGCATGCCAGGATGTTAAAGGAGTTTATTCCTGGTATTCGTTGCCTTGGCAAGACTGTGCACTGAGATGAAGGCTATGGCAGAAGGAATGAGCTGTGGGTTTGAAATGCTGTCAATAAAATCAATTAAAACATCTGTTTCCAGCCTGAGCTAACCAACCAGAAATGTGCTTTTCATTTGCATATTATTTTTGGTCATGCTTTCCTCAGCCACTGTCTGTTGCAGTCATTGGGTGGAAAATATTACTAAAATCCTATCAAAGGTTTCCTGTTAAGTTTATGAATTTTGTGAACTGATACCTAACTTAAATTTTTTTTTCATTTTTTTATGGAAAAAAATCACATAACTTGGAAACCAGATGGTCAATCTTTGAAGAACCCAGGAGTCTTTGTACTTCCATAATTGTATAACCCAGGAAAAGAGAGTATTTCACTTACCAAATTGAGTCCCAAGTTATGTTCTTAAATCAACTTAAAGGGCTGCTCTCAGAATTTTCGGAACTGTTTTTCTTCATTTTCCTCTACTTTGGGAAAATGAGTATGTTCACAGAATACCAAGGTAGGGCAGAAAAACAAATTAAAATGTATCTTGCAACCTAAACATTACATTAGAAAGTAGATTGTGGTAAAATTGAACTGACCATTAGTGACATTTTTAACATACCATGCAAGAGTCCCCACCTGATACTCTTGATGAAATAAAACAGGGATAACTTTCTACAAACCACCAGGATTGTGAAGCAATTGCAAAACTAATCAGAAAATGTTTTCATCTAGAAGTAGAGTCAGATCTTCATAATTTTGTAAACACACTGGAAATTTTCACAGAAATGAATCGAGGGGAAAAGAAACATCTGGAACGATTACAGTGTATATCTAGAAAGCAGAAGCCTGAGAAACATCCTGCGGAAGGCATGTCTACTGCACTGGAGAGCTGGCCCACAGACATTGCCTCATAGGCTTACCCTAAAGATAAAAGGATGGAAGGGAAGAAGAGACAAATTAATTAGATGGGGAAAGAAAGTGCTTCATGATAAAATATTCCTGAAAGTCACCATCAGGGTAATCCAAGTGAGTTCAATTTTACAGTAATAGGATTTCTAATATTGTCTTACACCAATGTTCAAGAAATCCCTTATAGTCCTAGCCCAGAGTACACTGGAACACACTCTGGGGATCTTTAGGGTTTTTTTTTCTCTTATAAATTATAAATAATGTAAGGTCTCAGGAAATATACTGAGCTAAGCAATAGTATTAGCTAGGGGGATGTACAAAGACACTTCATTTTTTTTTCCATTTTTTATTAGGTATTTAACTCATTTACATTTCCAATGCTATACCAAAAGTCCCCCATATCCACCCACCCCCACTCCCCTGCCCACCCACTCCCCCTTTTTGGCCCTGGTATTCCCCTGTACTGGGGCATATAAAGTTTGCAAGTCCAATGGGCCTCTCTTTCCAGTGATGGCCGACTAGGCCATCTTTTGATATATATGCAGCTAGAGTCAAGAGCTCCGGGGTACTGGTTAGCTCATAATGTTGTTCCACCTATAGGGTTGCAGATCCCTTTAGCTCCTTGGCTACTTTCTCTAGCTCCTCCATTGGGAGCCCTATGATCCATCCATTAGCTGACTGTGAGCATCCACTTCTGTGTTTGCTGGGCCCCGGCATAGTCTCACAA